>NC_079415.1:5157305-5294805 GCF_026213295.1 Gadus chalcogrammus
TCTCCACCTCTCCTTCTTTCCTTCTCTCTTTTCCTCCCTCTCTCTCTCCGTCCTCCATGAGAACGTCTCGCTGCATTAACAAAACAATAACAAATGCTTAAATGCACGTTTGTCAATATATATCATAATATATCACGTTATCCAACGACATCCAGACATCATACTGATTACTTAAATTTAATCCTAATGTTCCCGATGGAAGCCAAATAAATCTGATGGAGAATTCCCAACACGCAAATCTGACTAGGGCTGCGCTCCCATTCTCACAACGGCTACATTCCAATTCTCACTACGGCTGCATTCACATTTTCACTACGGCTGCATTCCCACTACATTCACGGCTACAATCCCCTTCAAACTACGGCTACATTAATTTTCTCACTACGGGAAGATAAATAAGATAAGACAGAAGTACAAGAATATGTAAAAGTATTAGTTCGTTTTTACTGGATGATATTGGTTGTTTTATTCTAATTGGTTAATTGATCATTCTCTCAACTACAAGGAAACAACACACAAAATATTACAATTACTACAAACATGTATGCATGGTCGCACACCCTCAAACAGACACACACACGCAGACAGACAGACAGACAGACAGACAGACAGACAGACAGACAGACAGACAGACAGACAGACAGACAGACAGACAGACAGACCCACACACACTCTCAAACAGACACACACACAGACACCCAAACAGACACACACACACACACACACACACACACACACACACACACAGACACACACAAGGACACACACACACAGACACCCATCCACACACACACACACACACACTGTGGCATCCCGCCACGGAAGCCTCGGCCTGGACAGGCCCGGGGTATCGTAAAGGACTGGGTATACCACCCCCACCCACCAGCCGGCGAGGGAGAGCAGCCCATTCGGCTCCCCAATCAGGGTGATTGGTTGACACCTGGCCGAAAGCGGAGGGGCCATCTTAAAAGGAGGACCAGCCCAGCACAGCTCGGTTCGGGTGCAGAAAGGAAGGGCTCGACGCACGAGAGAGCAGCTAGAGGCCCACGGAGGCCCTAGAGACCGCGTCTCCTTCTTTGGGGTGATGGTTTCAAGTTGACTGTTAATAAATGCCCACAATGGCTTTAACCTTCACCAAACGCGTCGTTTGTACGTGGATTCCGGCTCAACCGAGCACCGGGATACCACACACACACACACACACACACACACACACACGCGCGCACACACTCCGAAACAGACACAGCCAATGTGACAGCCTCAATGTGTTCAACTATTTATACGTCTATCGTTATATCTCTCTCCTCTGCTATCTATCTGATCTCCTGTTCTTTTCGTGAGGATTAACTGAGCTGTTCCGTTCAGCGGGGATAATGATTCCTGGAATCACTTTAATAACCCCGGTTCTCTGTGTGGGAAAGAAAAATAGGATCTAGTGCAACAAACCCAGTGGACTGGCTATGGCTCTCTAGATACCAGGGTCATTCTGGGCCAACACAAGCACCCAACACACACACACACACACACACACACACACACATTAAAACGCACACACATTAACACGCACACACTCATACAATCACACAAACATGCACACGCACTAACTCATACACAAACACAAAGACACACAGACAATCACAAACACACACACACACACACACTAACACACTCATGTACACACACAAACACGCACACACTCATATACACACACAAACACGCACACTTCCACAGAAATGTGGAGAGACGCCGAGATCGTTTATTGGCCTGTGGCATGTGCCAACGCAACCACTGACATACCAGGGCATATGCCGTTCAGGAACGGTAACTGCCGTTCTGGAACACCATCACCGGAGCAAGTCCGGCTCCTTTCAAAAGCATCTGTCATGACAGATGCTTTTGAAGACAGCCGGACTTGCTCCGGTGAAGGTAGTTAGCCTAGCTAGGCTAACAACCGTCACCGGAGCAAGTCCGGCTCCTTTCAAAAGCATCTGTCATGACAGATGCTTTTGAAGACAGCCGGACTTGCTCCGGTGAAGGTAGTTAGCCTAGCTAGGCTAACAACCGTCACCGGAGCAAGTCCGGCTCCTTTCAAAAGCATCTGTCATTTCAAAAGCAACAACAAACTGATCGCAAATATCCTAACAATAGATCGGACGAGAGAAACGTATAAATCCTTTTATTTACAGCGTTATGTTGTGTTATAGTGTCAATAAAGACCAAATATATATAGCTTTACATTTAAGGCAATACTTGTCTTGAAATTATACGGAGGAGGTGGGCTGTGCTGGTGTCACATACCATTGTTGGGAACGGCAGTTACCGTTCCAGAACGGCATATGCCGTTCCACCTGAACGGCAGTTACCGTTTCAGAACGGCATATGCCGTTCCACCTGAACGGCAGTTACCGTTTCAGAACGGCAGTTTCCGTTTCAGAACGGCATGTTTGCCACAGGCCAATAAACGATCTCGGCCCTACTGGAGATTAGCCTGGTTCTACCAGACTCTCGTACTTCACTTCATTTCATTTAATTTGTACAGAGAGTCTGGACCTAATCAATTGACAAACGTTAACTCACTTGAAGGCGAGTGTCTGTTGAAGTCTAAAATGATTGGATCTGCCCAGTGCCACTCTGGATCTGCCATAACCAATCGCTAACGTTTGGTTGTGACGTATGTCATGCGCCGGGAATCACGCGCAAGTTGTACACAAACCAAACACCTTGCACGAAAATGTCCGTCAACGACAGCTGCAGGTTTTGTTCGTCGGATTTAATTTATCAGGGAAAAATTGCACATTGTAAATCAACTACCGACCTACAACAACAACTCAAACTGGCGTACGACTTCATCGTCATTGTTCTCAGACACGCCCTCTGTTCGCTGATTGGTGGCCGCTGTGGCGGCACAAGAAAACCAAATTACATACAGCAGGTCCAGGTCCTAGGCGGGCGGAGCCAGGCTAACTGGAGATGTGTTCATGTGTATACTTTATCAAGAGTGTGTGTTTTTGCTCCGTTGTACATTAACACCCTCAAAGGTGTGAGACGTTCCTTCAGTGGGTTTTCACGGACATTAGAACCATAATATCTTCAATCATTAATCACTGATTATGTCAATGCACATCCGCTGCTAAGATAACACACACACACGCGCATGCACGCACGTACACACACGTACACAAACAAGCGCACGTGCATACACACACAAACACAAGTACACATACACATGCACACACACAAACACACACACACACACACACCTATCAACAGCTGTAACTCGCACGACACAAACACACATAAGTGTCACTGTCAGCGGGACTGTGAGTCAGCGCACTCTGAGACATTGTGTTGTAGCGCTGTGTTGTGCAGCACGTGCGTGCGTGTGTGTGTATGTGTGGGAATGTGTGTGACTCCTCATTAGCTTCCTGTGCAGTGAGCAGGACAATGCGAGGGTCATGGGGTCGCGTCCCTCCGGCGGGGCTGCCATCCTATGCACGCCATCCCTGTGCTTTCCTCAAAGGCCCACACTGTAGCCCGCACCATGAGTGAAGGCCCTGTTGGCACGGCAACAAGCACGACAACGTAAAAAAACAACATCCAGAGGTTTTGTCGTCGTTTGCTGTCTGTCATTTTTTGGGGGATTGAAACCCTTTAACTACCCGGACACCACCCAGTGTGTGTGTGTGTGTGTGGGTGCATGTGTAGCTGTGTGCGTGGGTGCAGGTGTGTATGGGTGTGTGTGTGTGTGTGTGTGTGTGTGTGTGTGTGTGTGTGTGTGTGTGTGTGTGTGTGTGTGTGTGTGTGTGTGTGTGTGTGTGTGTGTGTGTAATGTGATTGGTGGATTCAAATAAAGAATTAAATGTGTGTGTGCACGTGTGTGCGTGCATGTGTGTGTGTTTGTGTTTTTGTGGCCCTGGGTGATGGTGCGTGCATGCGTGTGCGTGTGCGTGCGTGTGTGTGTGTGTGTGTGTGTGTTCATTCTTGGTTCTGAGTAACCTCTGACCTCCTGTGCCTGCGCAGTGTGTGTGTGTGTGTGTGTGTGTTGGGGGGGTGCACCCTGGGGTGCTGATCCCAGCGTTCCCAGGTAAGTGAAGCCGCTCCGCAGGGTTCCGGGCGGCTCCGGTGCCGCGCTCCGACCAGACCGTGGGAACGTATGGAAAGATATCAGCGCACGTGTAGTCTTCATCGCTCTTCATCGGTCGGAGAACGATGTCCATCCCTCTCTCTCTCTCTCTCTCTCTCTCTCTCTCTCTCTCTCCCTCTCTCGCGCTCTCTCTCTCGCGCTCTCTCTCTCTCTCTCTCTCTTCCCCTCCCTCTCTCTCTCTCTCTCTCTCTCTCTCTCTCTCTCTCTCTCTCTCTCTCTCTCTCTCTCTCTCTCTCTCTCTCTCTCTCTCTCTCTCTCTCTCTCTCTCTCCATCACTACATTGTAACAAAAAACAATAATCAATGCAAGGTTAATTATTGTTCAGTATACTTCCTGCTGTATGTCACACGACCAGTAGAGGCACCAGGTGGGGAGGTTGGCTTTGGGCTGAGCTACAGCAGGTGATTCCAATTAAGGGAAAATCAACAGCAGGATATGGACTAAGTGAAGCAGATGTGTTCGGTTAATCAGTGGTCAATTGAGTGTTGGAACAAGCGTTGCTTTAGGCCCACGTTAAAGGTGACCTATTATACCACCAGCTGTGAGTCTGATTAGCCATTACAAGCCGTTTTGAAAATCTGCCTCTAGTGACATCACAAGTGGGCGTGTCCACCTAGATGTATGACAGGTAGATGAGCATAGTTTGCCACCGTCCACTGGTTAGGCTGGTAGACTGATCTATCCAGCTCACATATTGGTGGACAACCCCACTTGGGATGTCAGAAGAGGGCGATTTTCAGAACGGCTTGTAACGGCTAATCACACTCACACCTGGTGGTATAATATGTCACACTTAAACATATCAGGTCACTGAAGTTAGTTGAGTTGTGGGTCTGTGGGTTAGTGAGCTGGCTCCAGACACCCTAAACTCAGGCCTGCTGGTCCCGCCTCCCTCTACATCCCGGTGAGATCCCTCCTTATGCATTAAACCTCTTTCTGAAGGTTTTTGGGTGGGAACATTTTCATCATATTTTGTGTATTTTTTGAAAGGGCGTAATTTTTGCGTTCTAATTTCAACTCTGGATTCTGTGAGGACATGTACTGCTCTTGACTTTGTTTTCTCCTCTTTAAGGACATTCAAATGTCTCCTTGTTACGTTTGGAGCCTATTTAATAAATAGCCTTGGGGTTTGGCCAGCCTAGCGGTTTGACCAAAATCCTTTCATTGCCATGAATCTCAAGAACTCTTATAGCTGCTAAGTTGATACAATTGTAAACATATAGTTACAATCTATCTATAATCCATATATCTCTATCTATCTATACATCTATCTATAAATGCATCTATCTCTATAAATGCATCTATCCATCTATACCAGGGGTGCCCAACCAGTCGATCGCGGTCTACCAGTAGATCGCCGACAGATCCCAAGTCGATCGCGAGGGGTGAAGAAAAAAAAAAAAAAAAAATTTTTTTTTTTTTTTTTTTTTTTTAATGAAATTAAATTTGCGCGGGACATATACGCGCGGTAGCGCATGTGCTGTTAACAGCAGTTGAAAGCCGTCAACAGTAGTTACACACTCCTATACGTTGGTATGGCTGAGGGGAAACAAGCTAAGACCTACCATTTTCACCCTGAGTGGGAGGAAGATTATTGATTATCGTTGAGAAGGTTCCGTGCGCAGACGGAATGAAACCCCCACTGAAGTCCGTTGGTTCACGATACAATCCCCCCCCCCCCCCCCCCCCCCCCCCCCCCCCCCCCCCCGTCAACAATTGTTCTCTACCCCCCCCCCCCCCCCCCCCCCCCGTCAACAATTGTTCTCTACCCCCCCCCCCCCCCCGCTTGAAGGTAGGTTTGCTGGTAGATCTCGGGAGGTTGGCTACTTGAAAAGTAGATCTTGGGTCAAAAAAGGTTGGGCACCCCTGATCTATACAATCAACTATACACATAAATCTCTTTATACAATCTCTTTATATATCTCTATCTATTTATCTATATTTCTTGCTCCCGCTCTACATCCATCTCTCTATCTTTCTGTGCATCCATCTTTCTGTGGACATTAAGGTGGTTAAACATCTGTTGGTAAAACATCTGTTGGTTAAACATCTGTTTAACCACCAGACGTTAACTTGCTGATTGGCTGTTCTGTGCTGGAGGGTAATGGTAAAAGATATTGATTTCTCAGTCTTGTATATCTGACAATCGGAGCTTCAGCCAAGTTATACATGTCTGTCGACCTTTCTGTTAATAACATTTTACATTTGAGTAGCTAATCACATCAATTTAGTTTATCTTCAATCAATCATTCAAGCAGTAAACCTCACGCAAAAAACACTTCATAACGGTTCGGATCTTGATAACCGTTATTATTTATTTACTGATTAAAAAAGGTACAATATAAATGATGTGTCCCCATCACAGTGCCAGATAGCGCTTCCTTCAGATAAGACCTGCTGCCTCCAAGCGAGTCCAAACATCCTTATTCACCCTGTTCTGTGAGGGTCTCATTCCGTAGTGGCATACCGTACACACATTCCAACATTCAGACGTGTTCATCTGCCCGCGGCGGAAACCTGCCCTCGGCCAATCAGATAATATTGTTTCAAGCGCCGCCCGACCGGACTATCTACGCAGATTACCATTGTGTGCTCTAGCTCAGGAAATGCAACCAGCGTCGACCAATGAACAAAAGCCAAATCCCGCCCAGGCTTACGGGTACATTTCCAGTCCGGTTGCGGGTCCCATTCCCCTCCCTGCTGAAGTAGTAAACTGGTTAGCCTATGTCAACGGTGAATGAGTTGGATTATGCACATAGAGGCCTCTTGTGCGCGTGTATAGTGAGGCGCTAGGGTTGATTGACACTAGAACAAGTCTCGAACCGATTCTGTGTTCGTTATCGACAATCATCTGTTGTCTGGCTTGCTCTGGGCATAGCTTTGATCCCACACGCGCACACGCACACGCTCACGCACACGCTCACGCACACGCACATGCACACAGAGTACCGCTTTTTACCGGTACTTTAGCAGAACTGAAGCACCTTTGTTTGCCCTGTAAAGTTCTGTAAAGTTCTATATAATTGCAATGAATGAGTTATTATGAATGAATTAGGATAAATTAGCTTTGTGCTTTCTGAGCTCAGCCAGTCCCCCAGAGATGTTCGGATGGATGACGTGTGAACTCTGACCTGCTGAAGACCCCAGCCCAGGTTCATGTACCTCAGGAGACAGACTGTTTGGATTCGGGGGATCATTTAATTGTGTTTCCTGCTCGTCTGGAATGTTCCTCGCATCTCCAGATGACCGGGAGGGCAACGTCGGGTCCGCTGATTGAAGTACAGTAGAGGGAGGTCTGAGGGCTTAGAGGGGATGGAGCCAAGCAGCAGCATTAGGAGGTTCATAACCCCGTCCTGGGGAGCAGGACGGGGTTATGAACCAGTTATTATAACCAGATATATCTGGCGCCACGGAGGTATGGCTCAATTCAAAGTTAAGGCCCAGTCAGATAGGATCCAGGCAGGTCACACACATCAACAAGGGCACAGGTACGCTCAGACATAAGACTAGAGACGTTCCGATACCATTTTTACAGGGTTCAGATTAGGGTTGAGTCTGTAGGTCAGGGTTCAGATTAGGGTTGGGTCTGTAGGTCAGAGTTCCGATTAGGGTTGAGTCTGTAGGTCAGGGTTCAGATTAGGGTTGAGTCTGTAGATCAGGGTTCAGATTAGGGTTGAGTCTGTAGGTCAGGGTTCAGATTAGGGTTGGGTCTGTAGGTCAGAGTTCAGATTAGGGTTGAGTCTGTAGGTCAGGGTTCATATTAGGGTTGAGTCTGTAGGTCAGAGTTCAGATTAGGGTTGAGTCTGTAGTTCAGAGTTCAGATTAAGGTTGAGTCTGTAGGTCAGAGTTCAGATAAAGGTTGAGTCTGTAGGTCAGAATTCAGATTAGGGTTGAGTCTGTAGGTCAGGGTTCAGATTAAGGTTGGGTCTGTAGGTCAGGGTTGAGATTAGTTACATAAGGTTCCAGGATGTCACCCGTCACTCAAGGCAATAGGGCGTCACCAACTTCTGTCGTCATTAGTCATTAGCTCAGGAACAAAGAGCCTCACTCACTCACTCACTCACTCACTCACTCACTCACTCACTCACTCACTCACTCACTCACTCACTCACTCACTCACTCACTCACTCACTCACTCACTCACTCACTCACTCACTCACTCACTCACTCACTCACTCACTCACTCACTCACTCACTCACTCACTCACTCTCTTATTGAAACCATTGTCTTCGATAGAATAATGTCTATACAATTATTTTTTTTACAACTGCTAATCGGGATTATCAAACTAAAATTATAAAACAACTGAGCTGATGGATTTTATTCAATGATAGAGGCAGGGTCTAGTTCTCAGTGTTTGATTACCAGCCCAAAGCTTCTGGTTTGAACCCCAACAACCTGCAGAACTCGGCTGAACCAGGGGACCCCTGACCCCTACCTTCGCCTGTATCTGAAGGACATGAAACCAAAGAACCTCACAGAAGGTCAGCTGAGATGAACGCATGCAGCGACGTGTCAATAGACAAGCCCGGCTGCATCCCTGATGGAATATTAAAGAGCATAAAACACATATAATCCTCCGGTATGCTTCTACTCTCCGACGCCTTCTGCATATTTGCTCAGCTGAGGGTGAACAACCCGGGCCGCCATTGCGTCAGCCTGCGCCTCAGACCTTGGCTGGGACACTAGGCCTGTCGCCATGACGCAGGCACCGTGGCCACATGCGCACCCGGTGCCTTCCCAGGGTTCATAGCGCACACTGGAAGCTCTCTCTGCTGTATCAGCAGAGAGAGCTGTCCGTCCAGGCTCTTAGCATGGCGGGGGGGGGGGTCGTCTCAGTGCTCTCTCAGAAGCTCCCCGGGCGCGTTCCAGGATTAGGAATCTGAGCTCGTTTTCAAACCCTTCTTCTGTTTCATTACTGGATGCGTCGAGCCACGACTCGGCCTCTTCCACGTGGCGCACACTGAGCAAATAGTGAAGCTACAGTTCATGGTAAATGGTAAATAGACTGCATTCATACAGCGCTTTTCCACTCAAAGCGTTTTTACAATTACCGTTTTTTTCAATTGCATGAACACTGTAGACACATGCTTAGACCAAAGTAACACAACTTGAGGTTTTTGTTACTATACCTTAAACACATGTAACGATACCTTAAACAAAAGCGCTGCTTTGCACTTTAGTTGCAATTGTGCAACACACTTGCTCCTTTCTGCAGCACGGCCCAATCTCAATACTTCCCCTTACCCCTTATCTTCCCCCTTACCCTTGAAGTTGCGCGTTCATGTGAGAGCTAGTGGTGTCTCAATACCCAATTTGATCAAGATTAAGGGATAAGATTGAGTGCTATGTACCCCTTATTTTTAAGATGATTTGAGAGCTCACTTGGGCCGAATCTCGATTCTTCCCCTTGCCCCTTTTGCTTTGTCTTTGTCTTTGTCTTGGTTAAGACAAAGACAAAGACAAAGCAAAAGGGGCAAGGGGAAGAATCGAGATTTAATCCTGCGCACTACACACTATTTCATACATAAGACACTTAGTTCAAAAATGATATCTCAATGTACCGTTGTGAAAACACATCTATTCAAAACACAAAACACATTGGGTAATTGAAAATACTTAGATACACACCTGAAAATACTTACTTACAAAACTGAACACCTATCAGACAGCTACAAGGCCAATGGAAAATTGTGCACGTCCCGGGGCAGCGCGGCGGAAATAAATCATTGTGTGCCGCCATAAGCCTTCAAGGGTTATTGCAACATCATGCAAAAATAGCAGTAGCTCTAACAGTATGTGTGTTTTTGTTTTATTTTTGCTTAAACTGAATTTACTGCCCTGTAAAGTACCTTTCTGCAATGTACAGTATTGCGTATTTGATATTTTGGTTGTTGTGAAAACGTGCCTTCTGTGGAACTGAAAAAATAACAGTAAACCTGAAAGACTGCAGCGTTTTATATAAAGTAGTCTAGTGTTGTTGCTGATCTGAAAGTATATTCATATGATACAAGTGTGTATCATTTTGTCATCAGAGTGACATTTTCACAAAGGATTGTTAGGTTTCGTTAGAAGAGTTTCAATTTGACATAGATGTGAATGGTATATTTCTCAGTGTTCGGTCTTATCTGCTTGGGTGCTAAGTTTCGACACAATGAGCCAAGTTTTGCAAAATGTGTTTAAGCAATTGCAAAAAACTGTAATAAGTGTGCAATGTAATTGTTGCAAGTGTGTATAATTTTGTCATCAGAGTGAGATTTTGACCAAAGATTGTTAGCTTTCGATAGAAGAGATTCAATTTGACATACAGTAGATGTGAATGGTATATATTTCCCAGTGTTGTGTCTTATTTGCTTGTGTGTTGAGTTTTGACACAATATTTGCAAAACGTGTTCAAGCTAAGGGAAAAACTGTGATGCCTAACATTCACCCGTTCATACACACATTCACGGCGGTGCCAACCATGCAAGCAACAGCCAGCTCATCGTTAGCAGTTAGAGTGGGGAGTCTTGCTCAGGGACAACTCAACGCTCGACACTCAAGCTAGGAGGAGCCGGTGATCGAACTAGCAACCTTCTTCTTTACAAGCCAACCCGCTCTACCTCCTGAGCTAAATGCCACCTGTCTTTATCACTGGTCTTACCCTAGTGACAGTGGTTCTGGTGCACACAGTGGACGTGGTTCAGACCGGGGGGGAAGAGGGACTACTGTGTATTCCAGAGAGGGGGAGGCCAGTTAGATACCTCTGTGGGGGTGGACCAGGACTTGGCTGACCGCGGTGCACGGGAGGACTGCAGGAAGGAGAATATTGAAGACTCTGAACCTGCACAGGAGAGTTAACGTTAATACAGCTCTATCCTTCGACTTAACTGTCCCCAGTCTTGTACATATTGGACGAAGAGCCCGCTGGGGGAAGATGAGTTTGGCCCAAGCAGGGTGCAGTATTTCATGCGGGGTTTTATGGGAACTTGTTGTTTTAAATGTTGTCAGATTTGCGGCTGGGACGCCAGAATTTCCGTTGCAGTATTACTAAAATGTATTCTCATCTTATTATGGGATTACAATTGTTTATTTTCTGTGTGTGTGTGTGTGTGTGTGTGTGTGTGTGTGTGTGTGTGTGTGTGTGTGTGTGTGTGTGTGTGTGTGTGTGTGTGTGTGTGTGTGTGTGTGTGTGTGTGTGTGTGTGTGTGTGTGTGTGTGTGTGTGTGTGTGTGTGTGTTATAGCTGTATATCTATGAATAACTAGATTTTATCTTACTATTTATCTTTCTTTCCATGAGGAGATGCAATCTTTGAGCCCTTTGCTGAGGAATCTGTGATTATGTCAAAGGCTTTTATTTATATTTTTGTACTTGTCAGTAGCCTTCGCCGTACCCTGCAGCGGTATTCGTTATGCAAACAGGATATGATATCGCTATGGCACATAGGCTACTGTACAACTTACCAAAAATGTACCTCTGTTTTTTTTCATCAAGATGGCGCGGCGGCCATTTTGAAATTCCTCTGCCCTCATCAAAGAGTAAGACGAGAAGGCTGCGGGGAGAAGCTGGGCTAGCACACACTCGAGAGCTCCATCCGTCACATGTATCACATTCTGCCGCCAAGTATACATAGCATGCTAACGCAACAACTATCTCGGGCGATCGGCACGGACAAGAAAGAGAATCGGGTCCCTTCGAGAATAGACGGGTTGGCCCCGCTAAAAAAGAAGGTTTGTATGTTTTGCGCCAGGCCCATATGTGTTAAACTTAGAGACGCCGTTCCAGTTTGCTCTTCTGCTGGGAGGTCACGGACGATTCGTTCGGCTCCGAGGCAGTGTCGACCGAAGCTCAGACCCGGCGATTGGTCGAAATGAACACTTGGTGGGCGGGGCATCAAAGGGAGGCATCCGAACAATCACAGATAAGATCGGCCACGATGTTGACTTTCGCCTAGCGTTCAGGAATGGAAGCAGACATCGGCGTTGATTCAAGGTGATACCTTCTCTCACCGTAGCAGGAGTTCAGTCTCTGAACATCGGATTTGAATTCCGATAGCCGTATTCTCAACGGTAAGAACTTGGCGGAGCGATTCACACCCCCCGACACCCGAGAGACCGTCAGGGTCTGCTGAGGCACGGGGGGGGGGGGGGGGGGGCGGAACGGACGCCGTCGGCAGCACAGCTCCATGCAGCTCTCTGTTTGAACACGTGCACGCTTCAGTCACACGTCCCCAGACATCTCGGTAGCTCGAGGTCACACAACGTGGAACGCTTTCCGTGATGTTGAAAGTGACTGATTCTATGTCTGACTCTACGTTCTACTTCTGCTTCAAACAGCCTCTCCAGCCCAGATCCACTGGTGCCTGAGGCTGGATAAAAAATCAACCTATACTCTCATTCTACCCAGAATAAGAACCTGTTTCATTCCCTCCATTGAACTCTTCCTACCACCTGTTTCATACTGCCCAGCAGCTATCACTTCAGTGGCATTTTAAGGTATTTTTTGGGGGTTTCTTGTGTTGGCTCAATGTTGTGTTTTTAGCCTGTACCCAGGCCCGCCTCTCCCTATACGCAGAGTACCCAGCGTGCGTAGGGCACCAAGTACCTGAGGGGGCACCAAAAATTAAGGTTTGCAAAAAAAATAATACATTATTGAATTAAAAAAAATATGTAAATTAGTTATGAAGAGGCCCACCGTTGTTTGTTCTTAATTGTATAACCTATCACTCAATTTCGGCAAATTAGATGTTTTTACCTAATATATAGCAGTGGCCTAACCTGGTCCTACCAGACCATCGTACTTCATTTAATTTGTACAGAAGGTCTGGAACTGCTCAATTGACAAACGTTCACTCACTTGGAGGCGGGTGTCTGTAGAAGTTTTAAAATGATTGGATCTGCCCAGTGCCACTCTGGATCTGCCATAACCAATCGCATAGCGTTTGGTCGTGACGTATGTCATGCGACGGGACCGGCTCCCTCACCACTAACGGAGCCAGCTGGAACAAAACTCTGCAAAGCTTGTTCTCGTTCCGGCTTTAATTGATTTTCGGCAGCGATCCGATCCGCGACAACAGACCGAATAGCTTCTCTCGTATCCTTCTCCATTGTCTTCCTCTGACTACAACTGAAACTGGCGCGCAACCTAGACGTCATCGTTCTTCGCCACTCCCTCTGTTCGCTGATTGGACCGCCAAAAATCTGGTTTCCATGGAACGCATTCATATTGAGCAGACCCAGACCTAGTACTGAAGTGAAATGAAAATGGAGCGGAAGTAGGTAGGTGGGCGGTGCCAGGCTAGCAGCGGAAAAAGGTAACCTTTGAACTCTCTTCAAACACAGGAAGCTTTGAGAAGGGCCATTCCTGTCCCTAGAGAAATGCAAGTACTGCCGGGTAATCGCATGTTTTGTCCACTACCCGGTCCGTCCCGCCGGTCGTATCGCAGTGACTCATGACATTTCATATCATAGCTGCTTTCACCAGATTGAACTCTTAACAATGTTCCCTATCTCTAGAGAGGTTTCTAAGAATAAACAACATTGTTTTGCGTGCAGAATCACGCTGTTCTCCACTCATCAACAGTGTAATCACAACCTGGAATTTGGTTCTCACTAAATATGACAACATAGCTTCTGATACCATTCAAGGCTTAAATTTGAGCCATTTTTTCAACAAAATAATTCTCTCTTGTTTTTTGGTTGGTTGTTTCTCTCTCTCTCTCTCTCTCTCTCTCTCTCTCTCTCTCTCTCTCTCTCTCTCTCTCTCTCTCTCTCTCTCTCTCTCTCTCTCTCTCTCTCTCTCTTTCTTTCTTTCTTTCTTTCTTTCTTTCTGTCTTTCTTTCTTTCTTTCTTTTTTTCTTTCTTTCCTTCTTTCTTTTGTTCTTTAATTTGTTCTTTCTTACTTTCTTCAATCTCTATAACTGCTTTCCATCTTTGCCAAAAAATTTATTTTAATTTCAATGAGACTCAACCTGGTTAAATAAAGGATATAATAATAACAATAATAATAATAATAATAATAATGATACATCTCTGGACGACCCTGAGCTCTTTCACTCAAACGTTTGAGTCTTTCATCACTCGGGTTAAATCAGTGTGAACGGAGTAGAACTCGTTCCCTCCGTCGGGTGTGTTGGTGGGCGACAGAGGATCCATGTGGTAGGACACGGTGCGGGCAGAGGTCAGAGGTCACAGGCACCGCTGCTAGAGGAGGGAACTCGGTGTCTCGGCTGACACCGCACGTGTTGATGGGAAAACCTTGACGCTGGTCTCTAAAACATAAAGGGTAACACTGTCGTTTTTTATCCGCCGTCCTGAAAAAAAACATAAAGGGTAACACTGTTGTTTTTTATCGGTCTTCATGGAACAAAACATATTGGGTAACACTGTCGCTTATTATTGGTCATCGTGAAAAAAGAAAAGGTTAACACTGTCACTTTTTATTGATCGTCATGAGAAAAAGCAAAAGGGGTAACACTGTCGCTTTTTATCGGTCAGCATGAGAAAAAGCAAAAGGGGTAACACTGTCGCTTTTTATCGGTCAGCATGAGAGAAAGCATAAGGGGTAACACTGTCGTTTTTTTTCGGCCGTCATGGAACAAAACATAAGGGGTAACACTGTTGTATTTTAGCAATCGTCATGAAAAAAAACATAAGGGGTAACACTGTCGTTTTTTATCGGCCGTTATGGAACAAAACATATTGGGTAACACTGTTTTTTTTTATAGGTCGTCATGAAAAAGAAACATAAAGGGGAACACTGTCGCTTATTATTGGTCGTCGTGAAAAAAGAAAAGGTTAACACTGTCGCTTTTTATCGGTCAGCATGAGAAAAAGCATAAAGGGTAACACTATCGTTTTTTATCGGTTTAATGGAACAAAACATAATGGGTAACACTGTGGTTTTTTATAGGTCGTCATGAAAAAGAAACATAAAGGGGTAACACTGTCGTTTTTATGGTCGTCATGACACAAAAAATAAAGGGTAACACTGTCGTTTTTTATCGTCATCATGAAAAAACAAATAAGGGTTTAAATTAAAACACTCTAGTTTTTTATTGCTCGTCCTTAAAAAAACATAAGGGGTAACACTGTCGCTTTTTATCGGTCAGCATGAGAGAAAGCACAAGGGGTAACGCTGTTGTTTTTTATCGGCCGACATGGAACAAAACATAATGTCGTTTTTTAGCGGTCGTCATTAAAAAAAGCGGAAGGTGTAACAATATTTTAAATATTTTATTCTCTATTACTCACAACATAGGTTTAAACTATTAATTGATCCCATTTCAGAAAACCGCTTTTGTCATGAAAAAAAACATAAGGCATAAGACCAATGATAAACTGTCGTTTATCATTGGTCGCCATTAAAAAAACATGACGGGTAACACTGTTGTTTTTTTATTGGTCGTTATCAGGGTGCGAATTGTCAAATAACCCAGAGGGGGGATGTTGTTGTTCCTTTTATCATGAAAAATAATAATCAACAGGTCTAATTATTTTAAGTTAATGGTAGACCCTATTAACCTGCATCTAAAACAGTGGAACATTCATCTTTAATGCAAACTAAAAAGACATGAAACATTTAATTTTCCAAAAATAAAATTAAACAGAGGGGGGGGGGATCCCTCCCATCCCTCCCATCCCCCACCCAATAATTGCACCCTGGATATGTGTACCAATAGAGCAGTGAACTAACCTAATATGGTTATAGTGTTTATGCCCTCATGATTGTATTGCCTGGTTAACCCCCTGCATAGCCGGTCAGGCTGCATAAATATCTATGTTAATATTGTATATACCTCCTAATTACGGGGAAAGTGTTACGCGTGTGATAAGTGTTATGTTTAATGTGTGTGAATGTGGTGTATATAATTGCTCCTGTTAGTTAGTACTGTTTATTCTAAACCGAAGGTCCTCTGCTGTGATCGGACCACAGCCACCACCCCTTAGTGTTCACCAGCTCTGTTACACGTATCTGCAGGGGCCCTAGACCTCTATCTCAGTCCAGGCGTCACAACAATGTTCTTTGTGGTTTATGTGTGTAAGTGTATGTGCATGTGTACACCTACACCTTAGCTATATAAGTTTAATAAGATAGGCAAAACTCAGCGTGGGAAAGTGTGCGTAGATTACCGCTTTTGAACCAGTCGCAAGCGGTTTTTGTGTATGTCTCTGTCGCCACACATTATAAAATGAATGTCATAATGTGTTATTGTCTTAGCTTATTACATGAACCTTGACATGATTTTACATACCTCCTCACATAATGTTAAACAATAATTGAAGAAACGACATTTAAAGGAAAGCCGAGCTAAACAGGATTTAAAGTAGGCCCCTGGAAGTCGCACAGCACATTTTCAGAAGTTGGTGATAAAGTAACATAAAAATGAAGTCATGCATCACAACCCTAATTCGATGGGACGCATAATTTATGTTGTACCTGTGTTTTTCATACTGTGAGAGGGTAGATTACTGACCAATCACAGGAGGCAGCAGGCAGGTGCATTCTGGGTATCGATGCCCTAGTCCTCCTAGTACTCCGACGCTTGAGTCGAATCGGCAGGAGAAGTTAGCAGGAGCTCCACCTCTCTTCAGGTGGGTGAAGACCACCAGCCTGATCTGGGAACGATGGAGGAGAAGAAGGCTTTGGTGTGAAGATCCAACTCAAAGTTAACTCAAGAGCAGACTCAAGCAAAGATCTACAACGCGTGAATGTTTGGCTACAGGTCTGGAGAATAAGTCTGAAGTATTTTTTACAAACACATAAATATACCTGGCATCAAGCAATCCCTAATGCAACAAATCGGCCGCCAAATCTGTGTTTTCTAACAGGAAGTGTTTTGGCAATTCTTCTATGTATGTCTTCAGATATTTACAAATCATGCCACTGTTTGGTCACATGCAGCAAACACAATTGGTGACTAAGTCAGAAGGTTTGGATTGGTCAGATCATCAAAAGTCAATGTATGCACTCAGAGTATTGTAAGACTCTTCAGATAAAAGCCTATATTTCCCAAACCTTTGATGTCTGATCTTTAGACGACGCCTACCTTTCCTTCTGCGTCTTCCTGGAAGCTGTGGGAGAGTATCCGCCGCTGGCTGAGGTCATCTGGGACGGACAGCCACAGAGAAGATGGACACTCGTCCTCAAAGCTGCATCTGTGGTGGAAAAAGAGACAGATAGAGGACTCCATATCCCATGATGCACCATTAACTGTGGTTTTAACTGGGTTCACCAGCAAGGTCAAATCAGCCATGGTGCGTTTCAAAGGAGGCGGAAATGGGACTGGTCACCATGAAGGTGAAGTATCCCGTCCAGTTTTGTTAAAGGAAATAGTGGCAGTGTGTTACGGTTTGTGTCATTGAAGATAAGTTTGTGCTTCTTATATTGTCAATAAGAGTACAGCTTCATAAGTGTGGTTTTGAAAAATCATGGTCATCCACTCCATTTCTGAGACAAATTTGATTACGGATGACATTGGACAAATGAAACAACAAATGACACCAAAGAAAAAGTTAGTGGCATCCGTGCCACGAGTAGAAAATGTTTATCTTCCGCCTCTCTGAAAGCCCTGTGTGCAATGGTGTGTGGTGTGTAGATGAGAGTGTGTAATGTGTGTAGTGTGTCAGTGTGTAGATGAGAGAGTGTTATGGTGTTAAGTGTGTCAGTGTTTAGATGATAGTGTGTCTTGCTCTGTAGTGTGTAGAAGAGAGTGTGTAATGGTTTGTAGTGTGTTAATATGTAGATGACAGCAGCTGACCGTCTCAGAGCTCCACACCAGCCGCAGTACGGGTCGCGGGCGTTCCAGCAGGACTGCAGACTGCTGTGTTGAACACACTGAGACACAGGAACATGCATCAACTGGGGGAACACACACACACACACACACACACACACACACACACACACACACACACACACACACACACACACACACACACACATGTATACAAGCAAACATGTACACGTACACAAACCAAAATACAAACACACACACACACACACACACACACACAGACACTTACACAACATTGACCATGTCGGTACAATAACCACGAGCCTACCTTGTCCTTTGCCGCCACAAAGACGTGCTTGCGGCCCACAGGGTCCAGGTGCATCTTGGGAAAGACGCGGCGGTCGTCGGGGGCCTTCCAGATGACGCTGAGGCACTGGGCCTGGAGCGTGGCGTCCACCGTCAGCTGAGTCAGACAGACAACCACACCGGGGTGAGCTGATGGTTACACTGAGAGCACAGAGGACCTTACACCAAAAATGTAGGTTTGTAAAAAGAAGATATATATTATATTATTATATATTATATAGTATCTTATTGAATTAAAAAAATATGTAAATTAGTTATGAAGAGGCCCACCGTTGTTTGTTCTTACTGTAATTGTATAACCTATCACTCAATTTCGGCAAATTAGATGTTTTTACCTAATATATAAAAAGAAGGGGGAGCCCCTTCCCCCCGCTCGCGTAGGGCAACGCAACGGCCAGCAGCGGCACTGCCTAGAGCACGGTTAGAGTAAGAGTACACTTAGAGGACCTTACACTTAAAGTACATTTATGAGTACCTTACACTTAGAACCGAAGCCAATACAACCAGTTTGGCCTCCACTGAGAACACCGTGTGTCATATCGCGTTCTGTGTCTCTCTGTCCGTCAGTCAGGCAGGACCGCATTCTGTCAAGTGCCTCAGCTTGGTGTTAGTGTGTGTGTGTGTGTGTGTGTGTGTGTGTGTGTGTGTGTGTGTGTGTGTGTGTGTGTGTGTGCGTGTGTGCGTGCGTGCGTGCGTGCGTGCGTGCGTGCGTGCGTGCGTGCGTGCGTGCGTGCGTGCGTGCGTGCGTGCGTGCGTGCGTGCGTGCGTGTGTGTGTGCCCGTCTGTCTGTCTGTCTGTCTGTCTGTCTGTCTGTCTGTATGTCTGTCTGTATGTCTGCTGTCTCTCTGTCTGTATTTCTACCCGTCCATGTGTCCGTCTTTCTCTCGGTCTCTCTGTCTGTCTGTCTGTCTGTCTGTCTCTCTGTCTCTCTGTCTCTCTGTCTGTCTGTGTGTATTCCAACTGTCCGTCCGTCCGTCCGTCCGTCCGTCCGTCCGTCCGTCCGTCCGTCCGTCTGACCGTGGAGTCAGCGGGTTCAGGTCGTTTGGCCAGGGGCCCCATCCCGGGTGGAAAGTTTTTGGAGAGCGAGATGAGATGAGAGGGCCCCTCATCCCCCTCCCCCCCCCCCCCCCACCTCCCCCCTCCCCCCTCCCATCCCTGCCCCCCCCCCCCCCCTTCCCCAGGTCTCTGCTCCTACTACAAATAATGTGGCGGCTAAAGCCGTTTCCCAGCAGTAAGAGGATTAGCAGGTAATGCTGCCTGCCAAGAGAAGCTAGCGCCGGACACGCCGCGGCTCAAATTAATAACTTCAGTAATCACGCCAAAAAAGGGGGTTGTAAATAAGCACCTACTCGGAGTCGCCCAGATCTCTGAGCCCTTCCGAGGTCGGGCAGAATCCTACCGGTGGGAAGGTGACCCTTGACCTCTCTGAGTCAGGGCGCGTTCCATTAGCGAAGGGGACGGTCAAGCTTCTCTTGACCAGGCGGGCGCGGTCAACTGTCTGTCAGCTGACCAGTCTGTTGCTGTTGTTGTTGTTGTTTTGATAAAGCACGCTTCTGATACGTCATGTTTAGGCGCAGGGTATGGAAATGAACATACCCCTGTTCTGTATGTATTCTGCATTGTCGCATTTTCTTATTACGCATGTATAATTTAATATATGATAACAGCAAAATGCGTCTTCTGTTGTCGACGTAGAGGTGTACGTAATGGAGGCCGTCTTTAAATGGTTTCTAACTTTGCTGTCACATCAAAGGTTGCCTGTTGAAGCAGCAATTACTTTAATTCTAAGTAATTTTAGTCTTATATATGTATAGGGTGTGACTAGTTGGAGGATATGTTATTGATATTCGTGTGTGTGTGTGTGTGTGTGTGTGTGTGTGTGTGTGTGTGTGTGTGTGTGTGTGTGTGTGTGTGTGTGTGTGTGTGTGTGTGTGTGTGTGTGTGTGTGTGTGTGTGTGCGTTTCTGCGTTTGCGTGTGTGTCTTTTGATGTCCACAGTGGAAGTTCACCCTCTGCCTGAGGTCTTTGTTTAGGAAAGTACTGTTTATGTAGCCGTGGCGACCCAATCACAACACTCACCTCCGATCAGGATCAGGGGACCTGTGTGTGTGTGTGTGTGTGTGTGTGTGTGTGTGTGTGTGTGTGTGTGTGTGTGTGTGTGTGTGTGTGTGTGTGTGTATGTGTGTGTGAGTGTGTGTGTGTGTGTGTGGGGGGGGGGGGGGCGTGTTTGGTTTTCAGTCTGATGAATGTGCCTATGTCTCTAACATAGAATGTTTTGTATTCACACACCCGTGACTCAATGAGGTGGCAGGGGGAAAAGAACAACACTTGCATCTACGCATGCATACACACACACACACACACACACTGACACACACTGACACACGGACACACACACACACTCAGACACACACACACACACACACACACACACACGGACACACATACTCACACTCACACACAGGGACACCTCAGCCACACGCGCACGTGCGCTGTGACACCCTGGCTCTGACGGAAACGGAAACACACTTGAATTCCAACTCTTTATCGGCAGGCACACATGGAACGACACGGTCACCAAAGCCTGGAAAAGTAGGACTCATTACATGATTAATTAACAAATCAAAATTCAATCATTCACTTTAGTTTTTTCATTCATATGCATTCACATGTATTTCTCAATCGACCGTTCATACTCATTCATCCAAAGTATTCAATTTACCCAAATGAATGAACGAATCCACAAAACGTTCCGCAATCTGCACCCATCCGTAATCAATGTGTGGGTCCACGTTCATTCATCATTTCATTCGTTCATTTTGTTCATCCATCCAAAGTCACTCATTCACAGGGTCAGGCTCTGGGTGGTGAGCCAATCACAGCAGGGGGGCTGTGCGGCAGCCGTTTAACAGATTAGGCGCCGAGAGCCATCCCCGCTTCCCACTACGAGGAGACCAGCTGATCCGTCCCATGACTTCCACACGTTTCCTCGTCTCCACGTTGAGTTCCCAGCACACTTTGTTGCGATCTTCCAGCCCCTTTAAACTCTGAGATGTAACCCTGACGCACTGGTAAATGATCCTAATGTGATTCCTATGCTCCAGTCATTGGATTCTGTGCATCGATTGTCCCTCGGTTAAGTGGCTTTGGATGAAGGAGACAGCTGAATGTGAAGATGAAGGCTAATGTACGTGCCGAGCAATGGTCTTAACGAGTACAACCCGCCCCGATCTACAACCTCCAGAACAACGTTGGCTTGAGTGCCGTGCGCGTTGGAAAGGGTCAGCCGAGCAGGTGGGTTTCCGACCGAAACCGAGTGAGGGGATTCGGTGATTAGCATCCTGCCTTTGATGGATCTTAAGTTCAGCCCGATCGCTTTGCTCTTTCCTTTTCAGGTCAACTTTCATTTCAGCTACTCAGCAGATCCAGGCCTCTACCCCTCCCTCTCTCTCTCCCTCCCTCTCTCTCTCCCTCATTCTCTCTCTCCCCTCTCCCTCCATCTACCCCTCCCTCTCTCTCTCCCTCATTCTCTCTCTCCCCTCTCCCTTCATCTATCCCTCATTCACTCTCTCTCTCATTCTTGCACTCCATCCCTCACCCTCTCTCCCCCTATCCCTCTCACCCTTTCTCCCCGTATCCCTCCCTCCATCTCTCTCACCCTCTCTCCCTCATCCTCTCTCCCCCTCGCGCTCACACTCTCTCCCCTTATCCCCCTCCCACTCTCTCTCCCCTCTCACCCTCCCCCACCCTCCCTCACCCCCTCTCCCCTTCTACCGCCTTCCCCTTCGTCCCTCCCCCTCCCTCTCTCTCACTAGGCGGTACACAATGCACCCGCTCACCCCTCACCTGGTTTCCCCCCCCAGCGGCAGAACCTGTCTCTGGGTTCCATGGAGGCTCACCCCAGCCTTCAGGGGGCGTGGGATCAGGGTTTGTTTGGTTCTGGTGAACCAGAGGAGTCGTGGTAATCGTAGATTCCCCCCCCCCCCCCCACCCTGTTCCAGGAACACTGGCAGGGGGGTACGGGGGGGGCGGGGGGATTGATAGGGGTGAGCAGGTACAGGAGGGGGGGTGGGAGGGGGGGTGAGAGAGGACTGAGAGGGGTTGGGAGGGGGGGGGGGGGGGGTGAGAGAGGACTGAGAGGGGGTGGGAGGGGTGAGAGAGGTGAGGAGGTGCAGGAGGGTAGTGGGTGAGGGGGAGGGGGTGAGAGAGGGCTGAAGGGGTGAGGGAGGGGTGAGCAGGTAGAGGGGGTGAGGCAGTGAGGGAGGGGTGTCCCGGGTGTGTGTGTGTGTGTGTGTGTGTGTGTGTGTGTGTGTGTGTGTGTGTGTGTGTGTGTGTGTGTGTGTGTGTGTGTGTGTGTGTGTGTGTGTGTGTGTGTGTGTGTGTGTGATATTATTTAACAGAAGCCCACCTATAGACCTCAGGATCCCCATCAGTTTAATTACACTCTCTCTCTTTCTCTTTCCCTTATTCGTTTTCTCTCATTCTCTGTCCCTCTCTCTTACTCGTTATCTCTCTCTCTCTTTCTCTCTTTCTTCTCCCTCTCTCGCTCTCTCTTGTTTTCGTTCTCTTTCGTTCTCTCTCTCTCGCTCGCTCTCTCCCGCTCTCTCTCTCTCTCTCTCTCTCTCTCTCTCTCTCTCTCTCTCTGACTCATTCTCTCTCTCTCTCTCTCTCTCTCTTACTCTCTCTCGTTCCACAGATATAGATATCTATAAAGATATATTTTAAGTTAAATAAATGTATATATATATATATATATATATATTATATATATATTAAAAAAACTTTGAAAAGGATCAAATAAGTGAGCAAAGATTGGAGGCTTTGGTAGCGAGTGGCACTCGTAGCCCAGTGTGTACCATAATAACAAAGTGAACAGAGTCATAACAAAACCACAGAGGTTTGCTCACTGTTTCCTGCTCATCACGGTTGAACGGATGGCGGGAGTTTGACAAAACAGGAAGTGAACGGGGAAACAGGAAGTGAGGTAGGAGCATTGCAACAAAGCAGCAGGTGTAGCTTCTTCTAAACAAACAACGTTGGATTTGGAATTTGGTTGTTTGTGAGGAATTCGTGGTCAAGGCCCAGATAAAACCTGTTTCATCTGGGTAAACCAAAAGATGCAATGTCATTGCAAGGTGACTTTGGACTACATCGTTGGTTCCCCATTGCCCAATGATTGATCTGTGAGCAGTTTCCCTACACACACACACACACACACACACACACACACACACACACACACACACACACACACACACACACACACACACACACACACACACACATGAATAACTACATATTCACCCATTTTACAGAGCCACACATCCACAAATGCCGCACCAGTCGTTCTCCGAGAATGAGGACTAGGGGGGCATGCATGCAAATACGCACACACACACACACACACACACACACACACACACACACACACACACACACACACACACACACACACACACACACATGCATTCAAGAGCTCAAAGGCGTGTGTTTGTATAGTGCATAGCCTATCACAAGTCAGCCGTTAATATCACAGGTTGACACCCTCAACACGAATATTCTCTGCCTTTATGTCGTTACATAAAGCTTGCTCCTAATTATTCCTTGCACTTTATTTCGGTGTCATGATCTTGCACTGAGGCACGGAATGTTATGAATGTCCATCGGTTTAAATGCTTGGTGGTTTTAACTATCGTTATCGTTCAATCCTTTCTAAATACTAATTATGGGGTTCAACTTTGCCTCAGGCAGTGTAACTTACTAAGGGACGCGATCGCGATGCAGGAATGCGGCGGAAATGACCGCCGCTCGACATGCGACGCCAGCACCATTAAGTAAACACAAGGTTTGTTTGTCCTCCCAGTTGTGAGATGGAAACCCAGAGCAGGCCCTTGTGTTGAAGGCTACACATACACGTTCCCCGGGGAGAAGGGGCTCCGGGACAAAAGAGAGGACCCGGGGTCGGTGTCCTCCCGGTATGATATAATAATGATACGATTTGATGGTGCGATCCTTGAGCCGGTGTCACATGACCACGGGTTGGAGTAAATCTCCCCTTGGGTGGAGGGAGGGTGCGGGGAGATGGGGGGAGGGCAGGGAGGTCCGCTTTGAAGCTCGCTCACACGCTGATTCTCTGTGACAACCAGGGTGTCTTTATCTCTGAGGTCCACCTGGATTATCAGGCCCGTAATGAACCGTGTTCCGCGGGCTTGTGACCTAACAAAGAGCCGCGAGACTCATACTCAGATGGCTCAACTATCTTTTTGAATTTGAACATTGAATCGATTTTTATATTTATGTAAAAGAAAAAGACACAGTAGAGGCGGTCATAGTATGACATGACACGGATGAAGTGTGAATATGTGTTATGTGTTATTGTGTATGTATATATTTCGCTCATATTATGACCTCGGACGATGTATTAGACCAGTGGGGTATTACTATTACTGTGGCATGAAATCGATCCAGTGTGAATTGGTGTTATTATAGGCCTGCAGAATGTTGTTTTACTTTAAACATAACACATATATAGCACATATTTAGTATTTATTTTAACTCGGCAGTCTTCCACATATTCACAAAACCAAGCAGCATAACTCCATTCCCCACGCCTATAATAACACACATTCACGCCTGGTCGGTTTCCCGTCACATCCGGGCGTTGCTTCGGGTCTGACGGGGGGGAAAGTCTCCTGTTGGTATACAAAGAGTCACGAGGTCTCCTCCACACCCCCCCCCCCCCCCACCCCGCCCCTCCCCTTTCTTTCTCCGCCACCCTGATAAGACCCGCCCTCCCTGGATGATGCAACTTTGACAGGCGGGCCCATAAAAGGTGGAGCTCACCCCTGCTCCTCAAGCAGAACACCGTCAGCCACTATCACCCAACATCTCCGGGAAACGGAGAATTAAATTAACCAAACCAAAGCGTCTCTTTCTGTGTGAGCTCAGTGGTTGAACTGGTTTCGTGTCACTAGCAGCGCCCAGTACAGGCCAGTATCAACAGTGTTTTATTTTTTATAGTCCTCCTCCTCAGAAGATCTCAAGGATCCGTTCGCTCAAAGGAAGACTCTGGGAACCGTTTTTTGTAGACTACGAATATATCGTCCGGACGTAAAGCTTTTGTGTTTCCCAAAAAGGACATTACTGGCGTCCATCCTCAAGGTAAGATTCGTCTCTTACAGTTTACCGGTTACAGTCCAACCGGCGAATGCCTAGGCGCTCATCGCCCAGATATGAATGGACTCAGTCATCCTTCTTCTCATTATTCTGCTTCTGTCCCATAACGTGATTCCCAGTGTGTTTTAATTTTTTTTAATGGTTTGTCAACACACCGTAGACCACCCCCTGTGGTTCATTCAAACCGTGGGCCGGTAAACGGAGATTAATGATGCAATGATATGAGCAGACTACAGGATGTCAAGCAGTAGGCCCACTTCATGCATTTCATCATTCTTGTGAGGCAGAGATGTCTGAGGGGTGAGAGGGAATTTAAATAATAATATTAGTAATAATGCTGAATATCAGGCGCTTGATCGGGTAAATAAGTGTCAAGGCTGAGAGACACTTTAAATGGTCTTACTACTCTCTCACCAGAAGACCACAGGCGAGGCCTTATTACTTTATTACAATTCTAATAGGCCTTCACTGAAACACGGGGCTGGGGACTGCTATTCTCTCTCCAATGGTGTATTTAAAGATCATCACCTGGCTCTGTTGGAACGGGACCGGCCGCTGCGCCAAACACCTCCATGCCCATATTAAGAACATGAAGAGCACGTGCCATTGTTTCTATCGGAACCAGCGGTGGAGATAATGTCATTAAACCAGACCGCTCCTCCGAGGCGCACCTGTTACGCATGGCCTGCGCTTCCCCGCAATGACGAAGCCCAGAAACGGACAAAAGGTTCTAAGTGTGGAAGGTGTTTATTTTAGAAAAAACCCGCGTCCGACAGTCTCACTCATTGCCATCGTTCAAAAATAAAGCACCTCGTATTATAAACCCCCTCAGAGATGCTAAGCCTGATGCTAAAACTAGTTTTGAATGAAATTACGTTGTTATAAACGTTGTTAGTGAGAAGAAGGTTCCAGAACCGCTGGGTCTAATGCGGGTTTTCCACCGCTCGCTGGTGATGAGGTCTAGACCGGGACGCCGGTCTGGTATTTTTCCACTGACTCCCCTCCCCCCTCCCTCCCGAACGGGTCACGTGGTCTAAATTCGACTCGTTCTGCGGCGCGCGCTCCCCTCTCTATTGATTATTTAAAGGAGGGACGCGCGCGGTGTGACAAGACGCGCATACATACACACACGCACATACACATGCACGTCTGCGTGCGTGTGTGTGTTTATATGGGCCCCTGATGCTTGACGCATACCAGACTCGGACCCGTGTTAATGCGGCTGTGTTTACCTCGCGTGTACAGAATGAAACAACTCGCCACCAAGACGGAGATGAGCCGCTTCAACATCTCCCAGGGAGAGGACAGCAGCGGCAGCTCCAACGAGTTCAGCTACCCGGACGGCCAGAAGGTCCCCATTGACGGGTAAACACTCGTTAATATAATACATGTTAATAATGTATGAGGTTTAATGATTCATGGTGCCGTCAGTGACCCTCATACTGTACATGATGAGGATGAGGTAGATGATGGTGATGATGATGATGTTGGTGTTCTGTCCGACAGCAGCAGCTACACGGCCAATGATGACGCAGAGAACCAGAACTTTCTCCCCGACAACAACCTGGGCAAGAAGAAATATGAGACGGAATACGTAAGGAAAAGAAACGTTATATCGGAATTATTACGGAATTAAATACATTTCAGTATGTTACACATATTTTCCTGTTTATCCCAACAACAAAAAAACATTGTATTCATAAATATGACGATATTTATCTGAATTCTCTTTACTTTTAGCACCAAGGAAATGCGTCGTTTGGGATGTCGGTGTTTAACTTGGGCAACGCCATCATGGGCAGCGGCATCCTGGGTCTGTCGTACGCCATGGCCAACACCGGTATCGCCCTCTTCGTGTGAGTGTCCCGCCAAAGTACCGCCGGAACACTCAAAGTGTGTGTGCGAGTGAATGCGCGTGTGTGAGTACATGTGTGTGCACGTGCGCGTGTGCGTGTCTCCCGGGTCAGATGCTAGTCCACTCAAGGTCTAAATTGTCTGACGCTGCTCTGGCAGAGAGCCGGTGAACAGCGCGTCCCCCGCAGCCCTCTGAGCGAGGGGGAGGTCACTGACCGGCGGACGGGGGACGGGGGGGGGGGGTCAGAGGCGTCCGGACTCTGCAGGGTCACCAGCGGCCAGGGCTGAAGGCAGACCGGGTTTTGAATCGCAGATCAGGGCGGACTGTCAGGGAGACTTCCTCGCCTCTTGCCACAGAACACAGATTACAGGAATTTACTGGAAAGGCTACTCCCAAATGTCAAAGTCTTTTAGGATGTGCTCATGCAAACTGGTTAGATAAAAGGGACCAACGGGGGTGTGTGGGGGGTGTGGGGGGTCTTCTTGTGTGTGTGTGTGTGTGTGCGTTTGCCAACCTTAGCGTTTAGTGGAGATAGGGTGGGGTTTATCATAGCCAGCGGGCAGCAAAACCCTCCCACTGGGCAATGGCAGGGTACCCTCTCTCTCTCCCTCTCTCTCTCTCTCTCTCTCTCTCTCTCTCGCTGGCTCGCTGGCTCGCTGGCTGCAGCTTTTGGGTTAAAAAAGTTCTGTCTTTGGCGGGGGTGGTGGGGGGAGGGGATGTGCGATCGGTGGGCTGTAGGATTAGAATCGAGGTTTACGGCTTGTGTCATCAAAACCTCTCTTGCTCTCTCTCCCCCTCTCTCTCTCTGCCTCTCTCTCTAGTCCCTCACACTCTATCTCTCTGTCTCTCTCTCTCTGCCCCTCTCTCTCTCTCTCTGCCTCTCTCTCTAGGCCCTCACACTCTATCTCTCTTTGCGAGCCACTTGGCGCTAGTAAACACTTGACTTGGCGGTGCTCAAACAAGCCCTTTATTAAACGGGTTATCTCACGGCTGTTTGACTCGGCGTTGATTCAGTAGCAAGGGAGGCTGATAAAAATATTAGAGGATTATGCTAACGGCCGCGGCCATCGGGAACGGACCTACGATCCTTCCTGCCGTGAGCGCCCACGTCCAAAAGAGAGAGTTCGGACTCTAAAGTTTTCCGACGGAAGGTTTAAATCGGAGCAGTTTAGGGATGAAGTCGACGGGACCGTGTGGTTGTGAATGTTATCACTGTTATGGGACGTGGGTGATTGTGAATGCAAATTACTCTCATGTGACCTGTGTGGTTGTGCATGGAATAACTGTCATGTGAAATGCTTGTGACCTCTCTATATAACATCGACGGGGTCGAGTCATTTGTGACTCATCTAGAGCTCGGGGCCACGCGGGTTGCCCTTTGCTCATGGGCTCCTCGGTAGCACTGCTGCACCTGCTCCTGGGACAGCGGTGGTGTTGTTAGCGTCGGTGTGGCTAACGTTCCCTTTCCGTTTCGTGCTCCACAGGATCCTGCTGGTAGCGGTGGCCATCTTCTCCCTGTACTCTGTTCACCTGCTGCTGAAGACCGCCAACGAAGGAGGTAAGGCCGTCACCATGGAAACACCCCGTTCTTAAAACCTATTTGTTGTCGTCGTCCCCCCACCCCCTCCCCAGGGAGCGGGCCGGCGACATTGAGCGAGAGAGTACAACAACACTGAAAGATGATGCTTTTATTCATGTGTTTTTTCGGGCTAGTATTTGACTGACAGTTTAAAGTGAGGGTTCGGGAGGGGGGGGGGGGGGGGGGGGGGGGGGGGGGGGGGTTGTATCAAGATATCATAGAGGGCAGCTTTCAAAGCTCCAGCAGCGACTGCTTGGCACACACTGACGTCTCTCTCCGCTCCTCCACGCACACAGGCTCCCTGGTGTACGAACAGCTGGGCTACAAGGCCTTCGGCATGCCCGGTAAACTGGCAGCCTCCTGCTCCATCACCATGCAGAACATCGGAGGTAAGGGGACATGGCCGCTCGGTGTAGCATGGCGGGGATAACACTGTTTCATAGTCGTAGGTAGGAGCAAGCAAAAACAGGCCTTACTGTGGAGCGTACTAGGACCTCAGCTGCTGTGGAGACTGCTACTTTTGAGCGTACTACTAAGGAGGTGTTTGCATTCATGAGGAAACCTGCTTTGCTCGTCTGTGTCAATGTTGGTCTGGTTCAACACAATGGTGCCCTGTCCGAGTGTGGAAACGTTGACTAAGTAGGGGAAAAATACGACGTTTCCGTCATGGTCTAGAATAACTATTTCCGGGCAACAAGCTTCCAGTCAGGACTTGAGTCATTTGGCAAGCGTTTTTTCTTGGGAATAACACTGGTGTCCGAGCCAAATATCTGTGTGTGTGTGTGTGTGTGTGTGTGTGTGTGTGTGTGTGTGTGTGTGTGTGTGTGTGTGTGTGTGTGTGTGTGTGTGTGTGTGTGTGTGTGTGTGTGTGTGTGTGTGTGCGTGCGCTGGTCGGAGGTTTGGCCTGAAGTGTACCGTTGGTCTACTGAGGACTGAGCTAACCGCTGTTCTCTTCCCCTTGCAGCCATGTCCAGCTACCTCTATATCGTGAAATACGAGCTTCCCCTCGTCATCCAATCCTTCGTGGGGAACAATGGGTAAGTCACGCGTGTGTGTGGTGTGTGTCGGTGTCAATGTTGGTTAGTGCGCTCGACGGGGAAGTGATGTACATCAGATCAAATGGCTGATGGTTGTTGTTGTTTTTTCATGTGCCAGGGGTGGATGAGAGAGAGAGAGAGAGAGAGAGAGAGAGAGAGAGAGAGAGAGAGAGAGAGAGAGAGAGAGAGAGAGAGAGAGAGAGAGAGAGAGAGAGAGAGAGAGAGAGAGAGAGAGAGAGAGAGAGAGAGAGAGAGAGAGAGAGAGAGAGAGCAAAGAAGGAGAGAGAGCGAGCAAAGAAGGAGAGAGAGAGCGAGCAAAGAAGGAGAGAGAGAGCGAGCAAAGAAGGAGAGTGTGGAAGGTAGAGTAGAGGGTGAAAATAGATTGGAGAGCGATCAAGATAGGAAGAGAGAGAGTCTTTGAGAAGCTTCTGGTTCCACCTGGATACGGCCACAGTGACCTCACTCTCCACATCAAACATTGATGGGAGTCTCCCGCCCAGCCTCTCTCTACTCAGTGCCTGCCTGTAGTTTTCCTGTGTCCTGGCTCTTTCTGTGCACGCTGCAGTCTCCATGCAGACGCGTGCGTTCGCTAGCTCCAGTCCAGATGGGGGCCAGCCAGGCACGTTAAGGAGAGGCAGGCTTAACGAGTCGCGGCAGGAGGCCTCACAAAGGGAACTCTGTGTGCTCTGTTGTAAAACAGTGTCATTAGGAGCGTGTGTAGCTAACGTGCTTTCCCGTTGCGTTACAGAGAATGGTACCTGAACGGAGACTACCTGGTGATCATCGTGTCTACGCTCATCATCCTTCCCCTCTCACTGCTCAGGAACCTGGGTAAGAGAAAGAGAGAGTGTGTGTGCGTGTGCGTGTGCGTGCTTGTGCTCGCGTGTGCGTGGGCGCGCGTGTGCGTGTGTGCGTGTGTTTGTTCCTTGATGTGAAAGTTGTTGAAACAGTTGGTTGACACACAAAAAAGATATAAGAGATAAAAACAAAAGATTTTGCAATTCAAGTGCTTCCTGCATGCAGGGAAACAAGAAATACAAACGTAGTACATGCACACACACACACACACACACACACACCGTCCCCGTTGTCGTTAAGTACAGTGCCTCAGTGCCTCGTTTCACGATTAAACGCAATTAAAAAAACGGTATGCACTCTCATGTTTCCCCCCCTCCCAGGTTACCTTGGTTACACGAGTGGTTTCTCCCTGCTCTGCATGGTCTTCTTCCTAATTGTGGTGAGTAGACCCCAACCCCACCCACCCACACCGTCCCCGGTCTGCCTGTTGTCACGGCAACCGCGCTGGCATGCGTTTGATGGGTTTCAGGTTTTTCTTGCACAACTTCCTTCTTAAAAGCCTGAGCGAGGGATGGACAGGTTTTACTAACTGAAACAAGATGGTTCACGAATACAAAATGGCGGGGAAACCGCATATTACGCAGTAACAGCCAACGATTGCGAACAAAGAATGGCTAAGGCTAAAATAACGCCAACAAGCCTTGATTCCTGATTCATGATATGAATAAACTGTAACCGGTTATATTAATGTGAGCTATGAATATAATTAAAACAGTACACCAACATCTTTCTGCACAGGTGATGTACAAGAAGACTCAACTGACTTGTCCTCTGCACGGCTTCGACGTCGAGAACGTCACGGTAACGGCCATGCTCAACAGCACACTGGCGCTCATCAACGAGTCGGCGGTGGACTACAGCGAGGACGTCTGCACTCCCAAATACTTTGTCTTCAACTCCCAGGTGATTGTCCCCACAAAATGGTATGCATTGGAGTGTCTGTGTCCGATGAACGTCCCCACAATGGGGGAATCATTGGAGTTTCTGTGTATGTGTTTTAAGGTGAATGTCCCAAAAAAGTCAGAAACATTGGAGTGTGTGTGTGTGTTGTCAGGCGAATGTCCCCACAAAGTGGGAAACAATGGAGTGTGGGTGTACGTGTTGTCAGATGAAGGTCCCAACAAAATGGGAAACATAATAGTGTGTGTGTTGTAAGGTGAACGTCCCCACAAAGTGGGACATGTGTGTTGTGGGGACATTTAAATAAGGTGGGGTTTGTTGAGTCTGACCACCGTGGGTTCTTCTTGTTTCAGACCGTCTACGCTGTTCCTATCCTCACCTTTGCCTTCGTCTGCCACCCTGCTATCCTCCCCATGTACGAGGAGCTCAAGGAGTAAGTGCTACACACACACACACACACACACACACACACACACACACACACACACACACACACACACACGGGGGGGGGGGGGGGGGGTTGTACTGTGTGTTCCATTGGCTCGATGGGAAGACCTTGGCTGAACAGGAGGACCAAGAGGGAGATAGGGCTGTATCGGTGTGGTGTCTAATAATATCACCTTCCCTCCCTCCCCTGTCCAGCCGGTCCCGCAAGAAGATGCAGGGCGTGGCCAACGTGTCCTTCCTGGCCATGTTCATCATGTATCTGCTGGCCGCTCTGTTCGGATATCTGACCTTCAACGGTGAGTCTCTCCCCCCCCCCCCCCCCCTCAATCTGTGTGTGTGTGTGTGTGTGTCCGTATATGTGCACAGGTAATATTATCGATTTTAGATGTCATGATTCTTGTACATTCATCTTCGCTGGCTTCTGGTTTTGACAAGTATGTAGGGGGGTGTAGCCACAGAGTCACGTAGAAAAAATGTCATGTCAACACAGGAGTACGGTTGGAATGTAGCCCGACTCGAAAATCAATATCAATATCGCAAATCGATACGAGTTGCTGACCTGGTGGAACCGACAGTGTCACAACCTGGCTTGGGGGGGGAAAAAACCGAACAAGTGGTCCTTGCCAATGCAAACAGGCACTCATCCAGTTCATACCGGTGTTGGAGAATCCTGAGAGAACCGGTCTCCAGGTGCACCTGCCCCACCCCCAAGGGTCCCTCTTCGTACGCGGGCTCGGACCGGTTCCCAGAAACAACCAGATAACAGCGTGGAGATAACACGAGCGGGGCATGTTGATTCAAAACATGTTAAGTTTTCGTTGTTAGGTGTTAAACAATCTGAGGGCTTTTGAGCAGAGCGGGAGCTGTTTCCACCGCCGGGTGGCCAGTTCCATCTGAGAGGGGTTTCACGTTAACTATTAGGGCATCTGGCGCTTTTATTTAACACACCGACAGCGGAGTCGACCATGCAAGGCGACAACCAGCTGGTCGGGAGCAGTTAGGCTGAGGGTGCCTCGCTCAGGGACACCTTGACACCCTAGCAGGAGCCGGGGATCAAACTAGCGACCTTCCGGTTACCAGCCGACCCGAGCTAAGCCCGCCCCCCGCCCCCCTCGTGTCTGGTGGCATTTGGGTGCGGTACCGTCCATCGGGTGATGCACTGCCTCTGTAGTGACACCTCTGCCCTCTCCGCCCTCAGTGAACGTGGAGCCTGAGCTGCTGCACACCTACTCCAAGGTGTACAAGAACGACCTGCTCCTGCTCATCGTACGCCTGGCCGTGCTGACCGCAGTCACTCTCACCGTGCCCGTGGTGCTGTTCCCCGTAAGTCTCACACTCACACACACACACACACACAGACGCAGACACAGACGCACACGAATAGACACACAGTAGTTATTAGTTATGTCCTCCCGATTCCGTCCGCCGGGGGAGATGTTGTTCCCTTCACATTAAGACAACTCTAGTTTACAGTCTACTGTTAGTAGTCTAACTGTCCGAATTCCACTCATCGGATCACAAACCATTCAGAATGTGTTGATGAAGGAGGTCAGAGGTCACATTCCCGTCTCTCTCTCTCTCCCTGTAGATCCGTACCTCGGTCAACCAGCTGCTGTGTGCGTCCAAGGAGTTCAGCTGGATTCGCCACATCATTATCACCGTGGTCCTGCTGGCCAGCACCAACCTGCTGGTCATCTTCGTGCCCACCATCAAGGACATCTTCGGCTTCATCGGTGAGCCGTGTGTGTGTGTGTGTGTGTGTTAAGGAATGTTCATTAGCGTGTGTTTAGACATGTGTGCGTTCATAAGCGTGTGTTCTTAAGTTTGTGTTCTTTGGCATGTGTGTAGGCAAGTGTGTGCGAGAGCCTTTTGAAACGTGTGCACAATACTGACGCATGCAATCCTCTGTCTGCATGTGTGCGTTTGACGTCTTCGCTTGTCAGTGCGTGACGGTGTGCCTTAACCGCTGTCGTCTGCTCACAGGTGCCTCGGCCGCGGCCATGCTGATCTTCATCCTGCCGTCGGCCTTCTACATCAAACTGGTCAAGAAGGAGTCCATGAAGTCTGTGCAGAAGATCGGGGTACGTTCAAGAGCGCCCGGAAACTCTGAGCACTTCTCAAGGTTGACGTCAGACCTGAATGATCTGTGACGTTGCTCCAGACCTTCTGAAGCCGTAGATTAAAGTCGCAAAGATCTGGTTACTCTTCAAGGGAACCCATGTTTGAATAACTGATTTAACATTTTGTTATAGAGATATAAATTACTGATTGACTGAACTAAAATCGATGGAGATCTTCAGGATTTCCACTCTATAATGTTGGTCATTTGTCATCTGGGAGAGAAATTAGTTTAATTTGTAAAAATGGGTTTATAATGCATGCATGTCATGTGATGGTAAAGACGGGTGGGACAAAGGCTCATCCCCCGCCCTCTCTGTGTCTCTCCAGGCCACCATCTTCCTCATCTGTGGGATCATGGTCATGTTCAGCACCCTGACCCTCATCATCCTCGACTGGATCTCGACCAGCAACACTAACGGCAAGCACTAGACCGCCTGCGCCACCGCCCGCCGTCCCCGCCACCGGGGGGCAGCAGAGCACCACTCGCTCAGCTCCTACAACACCCTGACCCCCGGGGCGAAGACCACGCCATTTCAACAGAATGTAACTGAACTGTGTACAGTATGTGGTGTTAGACCGCAAAGAACGGATTTTACCTTTTAACTTTTTATTTTCATGTTTTGCTTGTTTGTCTCAATTGTTTGTTTTTCGTCTTTTTTTGTAGGGCTGCACCGAATCCACTTTTTTCTCAGTACAAGTACTTGAATTTGGGTACTTGCCGATACCGAGTACCGATACTTAAAGGTTGGGTATGGGATTTGCGAAAAGCCAGCAGATTTTGAAAACACACAACTGAAATGGTCGAAAGGTTGCTAAACGTTTTTTTTTACGTCACGTTACGTAAAGTGGTACCTGGTGGTTGTATCGGAGGAGTATTCTGAGTACGAGTGCCTGAGCACAGTATCGATCCGAGTTCTGGTATCGGTGCATCCCTCGTTTTTTTTTTAATGTTGTCGTTTCGTTACCCGCAATTTCAATTTTTTCAGTATTTACGGCTAAATTCAGCAAAGAAATGCGACAAAAAAGAATCATCTGAAGGTGCCTCAAACAGGGATGCATGGCAGTTGAGATATTCAGACGATATTCAGGTACTGTATTGTGTGTGTGACCGTGACCTGCTGCCTGCGTCCTCCAAACCCAAAGCAAACTCATCTCTGGAATCTGACACGGATTATCCTTGAACACATAAATTACCCCCACGGCATACTACAGCTCCTTCCAACTGCGTTTTTTCGTTATTTTTTGTACGTTTGTTAACTTTTTGATTGTTTATTCCGATTTTTACTTTGCCAAAAGATGCATTTGAAAAACTTTGTTATTGTATATTGAAAAGCACTTGTGAACAAACAGAAAGTCTGGGTCCGTTCTGATGATTCTGGCCTGCTGCACCACCTATCAGTATTCGGTACAAGTGGCATCACTTTGGTACCGGTTTGATTTCTGGCTTCACCTGTAAAACCTCTCGTGTTAAAGTCGACAACTCCTGCCTTGTCGAAGCCCTGGTGGGGCAGTATTGGTATCTGCCACCAGAGGGCGCCAGTGTTTTCACAACTGTATTTAACGTTACTCTTCATAACCGACTCGATCGTATTGGGGAGAATGTGTACTCACACCCAAGACACTACTGCTTACGGGGTCGGACAACCTCCCAGCCCTGCCTCTACCCAGAGGCCGTGTTTTCTGCACCAGAGAGTCCTCTGAATCGGACCACATGCAGTGGTTATAACGTACCTGTATTGTTTTTACATTTTAAACACTTGGGGTCTACTACCCCAACTAGCAAGGCTGCACATGACCACACATTGTGTCAACTGTTACAAAAACCTGCTCGCATCGCAACGCTTAGGAGAGTGCTGGTCATGTTTCGGAGTCGGTTTCCCCCCAGCCCCCCCACCCACCATTTTTTTTATTTTATTTGTGCGGTTGAACCGGTTCGTTATTTTTCAACCGGTCCTTTTCGTTGGAGCTGGAGACTTCGTTGTCTGCGCTCCTCACGTCCGTCACTACTTCTGTCGGTACACTGGGCTTCCAACGCTATCGGACCATCCAAACCGTTATCACTCGCCGACTATTTATGGAAGTTTAAATCAATGTAATTTAATCTATTTTACTATATTTATATAATATTGTATGTATATATGTACATATATTGAGTTGAACTGTATATACGCTTTTTGTTTTTACCTTATTTGTTTTGTTTTTATTTTTTGCTATTATCGCAGTTTAACACATTGGAGTTCCAAAGTCAAAAAAAAAACATCAAGCTGATGAATTTTAGTCCTGTTGATTTTTACCGTTGTAGAAGCCTTAGGGTTTCGGGTACCGTTGACCGAGTCGTCCCACTGTGTTGATTATGTGCCCCCCCCCCCCCCCCCCCCCCCAAACCCTCTCCCACTACCATGTTGTTAATGTCGATCTCATCAAACACGGCCGAGTTTTAAGCCCCCGATTGAAACACAAGACCTGTGGTGTAAAAACAGCACGCCGTTTGCGACCTGATGACCGCGTGGGCCGCGCTGAGGAGGAAGAGGAGGAGGAGGAGGATGATGTTGAGGAGGAAGGGCCCACTGTGTTACACTCTTGTTTCAATGAAACGTTATGTATATCCTGTAATTATTGTCCTATTAAAAATCAAAGATAATCTTAGGTCTCGGCTCTCTGGCTCATTGTGACGTCATCTGAACTGAAACACTGAACTTCTAAATGGTCTGGATGTATTTAGAGGTCAAACGTAAGACAAGCCAGTAATCCTGACTGCCATTATCTCGCCCGCAGTGGGAACATCGGTGATCTTATTTACTGAGCGTAAATTGGTTTGCATACGATTACGTTAAGGTCAGAGGGGCCCAGTCTCACGCACTGACTCACTCAAATTACCCTCCTCACACACACACACACACACACACACACACACACACACACACACACAGAATATAAAAAAGTATTTCCGACACTACTCAATAAGGTTGTAAGTGGTAAGAGCTGCTGATTTGGTAGACCAGGGTTCAAGACCTTATGAGGGGATTTTTTTTAAAACAAAGTCATTGTGTGAATTGAATGTCAAGATAACATTGAATTGCATATTGGGTAATGGGTAAGTACTTCAACAAATTAAAATGAGGGGAAAATGGATCATTCACGATCACAACTTTCGTGGCCATTCGGCTGCACATTCCTGAGTTTACGAGTTGCACTGGAATGCACCAAGAAGACCTGTCGTAGCAAAAGCGCTTTACCGTACAGAAAGATGTAGATGCGCAATCGCTTTTTAAAGCGAAGATAGCGTGACCGTAGAACCCTTGCAGCGACCGCACGCTGAAACTGGGTTTAAGCCGTTTTAGTTATCCTGTCAGCTCACAGGAATTAACCGTAATCTAAATAACGCGGTAAACGTCAATTGCTTTTCATCGTCATAAGCTATGGCAAGTGATAGTGGCGCAAATAGTTAATTAAGGCAGCCGGGGTAATACTTGTTAAAGTCGCCCAAAAATGTATTAAAGGGGTGTGGGTTACATTAAACCAACCAATTCAATAATAACATAAAATAAATAAAGTCAAACATAAAAGAAAATATATATATTAACTACTTTTCAGCATTTTAAACCATGTTTTTATTTGGTCAAAAACATGTGGCTTTCTGGGATATGCAATTGGGTTTCTGGGAAACCGATGGGCATGTTTTGAAGACGGAAGGCTTTTTCTGCGATGAAAGAAAAAAAGAAAGAAAAAAAAAAAAGAGTATATTACAACTGAAAAGCAAATACTGCCGCAAAGAGGGTGTTCTGTTTTGACAGTGGAAGTCCGGTGTGGGTCAGAAAGTCCTATACCCAGTGATCATTGAACACCTACATTTGTTTTAGGTTTGGGTAAAGATAAGTTATTAAAACTTGGGCGTAGGTGTGTGCAGTCATGTCTTCAGCTTGGGGCATGCCCCTGACCGGCCCCCCCAACCAATGTGCCGCTCAAATCTCACACCAAGGTTTTCTGAAAACATGACCTTCAAGGTCTTTAAATTAAGGATTTATCACAACGTTAAAAAAAAGTTTGCCTTTCGTTTCCATAAACAAGCAAACGTTTTAGTGGGCAAGACCGCTCCCTAGTGACTCAAAAACAGACGACATCTGACGCAACTTTAAATGGCATACCAGCAGTGTGAATGTTTCAACGCATCATTAAACCACACGTTCTCTCAGGAAACAACCATTTTATTTCACTACTCTGGGATTTTTGCACAGTTCGTGTTTTCCATCAACAATTATCACATGTATTGAAGTCCCGCCCCCTTCCACACACCATTGATTGCGATTGGCCGTCAAACAACACTCATTGCTGATTGGCTACATTATTATTTCCTGACTTCCCAACCAACCAGACTCATCCACGCAAATCCCGCCCCTCCGCACGGGCTGTAGATTAATAAAGGCAATGCATGTCTGGCGTCCTTTAAACCAAGCGCTCGTCGGATTTGATCATTATATATTTCTTTAAAAACTAATAATTGAATAAGCAGTGTTTCAGGAGGCTTAGCCCACGGTGTCTTCCTGAGGCGTTGACATTTATGCAAAATAAAGGGCTCTCGCGTTACAATTTACGATTAGATAAAATTTTTCTACAAACGAAATGTGAAAATCTATAGAAACAAAAATGAGAAGAAAAGAAACTAAAACAAAAACTAAATCTTCATTCCATGAAAAGGTACAGATATCAAAACGGAACGGGTCCCCCCGCCCCCCCTCCCGGGGCCCCTGGGTTGCCGCGGACGACGGGGCGGCCCACTGCAGCCCGTCTGGGAGGGGTGCGTCGGCTCTCTCGTGTTTTTTTTTTTGCTTCCTGACCCCCGGCGGGTGCGGCTCACTTCTTGCGGGCGTGTTTGTACTTATCCACGTAGGCCTTCACCAGGTTGGCCACCTTGCTGGAGTTGACCTCGCCGCTCCTGCTGTGACACACCTGGAGAGAGGGAGGACGCACCCAGGGTTAGGGGGTGGACACACTCATGGGGGGGGGGGGTGGGTTGGGGTCCACCTAAACCCAAAGGGAATCCAGAGTCTTCGCAAAGACAGCATATGTTGAACCACACACACACACACACGTTTGTCACTCCTCAGTCACTGACCTTCTCCACGGCTTTCCTGACTATCTCCTTGTACTCGTCCTTGGTGATCTCCTTCTTCTGGTAGTACGGCTTGATGGCGTTCTTCACTGCGTTCACCGCCCTCTCCTGGATCTGCTGTTTCTGCAGCAAAGATCACAACCAATCCCAGGGGCTTAACTCAACACCACAGCGAGCTGCTCATCACTCAACACCAAACTCATCACTCACCCCCAAACAAGAGGCTCAACACTCACCCCCAAAACAGAGGCTCAACACTCACCCCCAAAACAGAGAGTCATCACTCACCCCCAAACCAGAGTCATCACTCACCCCCAAAACAGAGTCATCACTCACCCCCAAAACAGAGGCTCATCACTCACCCCCAAAACAGAGAGTCATCACTCACCCCCAAAACAGAGGCTCATCACTCACCCCCAAAACAGAGAGTCATCACTCACCCCCAAAACAGAGACATCACTCACCCCCAAAACAGAGACTCATCACTCATCCCCAAACAGGCGGCTCACACACAGCAGGCGACCACCAAATCATGAAGGGACTCAAACCGGAACGGACACTCTTCACACGCGGGGGCAGGAGACAAGCAGACCCAGCCATGCTGCACCACCCAGCCATGCTGCACCACCCAGCCATGCTGCACCACCCAGCCATGCTGCACCCAGCCATGCTCCACCCAGCTCCGGGTAGGGTGGTGGTGGAGTTAGGGGTACCTTCTCCTTTTGGGAGCCGTCCCCGGTCCCCCGGGCCTTGGAGGGCTGGCCGGGCAGCGTGGTGGACGTGGGGAGAGGGTGGGTCTGGACAGGGGGCGGGGGGCCACCCACTTTAGTCTGGGTGACCGTCTGAGGGGGGTTCCCGAAGGCCAACGGACCAGCGCTCATCTAGGACAAGAGACCAGCACGCCCCACCCCACACCAGAAGAGAGATTTAACTCAGCATCTGTCGCCTAATCTCTCACACCGTCTGTGACACTTTCTTCGATCTCACAAGCAAACAACACACACCAGACGGACACAGACAGACAGACACACAGGTGGGGACGAGGTCTGGAAACAGGTCTGAAACCAAGTCTCAAAGTGATCTGAAACCAGGTCTGAAAACGAGATCTGATAATAGGTCTGACAACGAGATCTGATACCAGGTCTAGAACCAGGTCTGGAACCAGGTCTCAAACCGGGTCTGGAACGACATCCGAAACCAGGTCTGGAACGAGATCTGAAACCAGGTCTGGAACGAGATCTGGAACCAGGTCTGAACGAGATCTGAAACCAGGTCTGAAAACGAGATCCGATACTAGGTCTGAAAACGAGATCCGATACTAGGTCTGAAAACGAGATCCGATACCAGGTCTGAAAACGAGATCCGATACCAGGTCTGAAAACGAGATCCGATACCAGGTCTGAAAACGAGATCCGATACCAGGTTTGGAACCAGGTCTGGAACGAGATCTGAAACCAGTTCCGGAAAGAGATCAGACACCAGGTCTGGAACGAGATCTGACACCAGGTCTGACACCAGGTCTGGAACGAGATCTGAAACCGACCCTAACCAGGTCTGAAACCAGGTGCGGGAGCGAGGTCAGTGAGACGGCGTGAGGCTCACCTGGGCCCCGTGTCCGTCCGGCTGGGCGGCGGCCGCCGTCAGCCCGCCGTGGTGCATGGGGGGCGGCGGCGGCGGGGGAGGGGGGAGGCCGTGCGCGCCGGGCGCCTGGAAGTGAGGCACGGCGGAGTGCATGTGCACGGGCACCTGGGGGGCCATGGCGTAGGGCGCGGCCGGCTGCAGGCTGATGGGCGGGGCCCCCCGCTGCCCCCCCGCCGTGTAGGGGTTGTGGAGCAGCCCCGTCTGGGGGGGGTGGGGCAGGGGCAGCGGCAGCAGGGGGGGGTTGCCGCCGGGGGCGTTGCCGGGCACGCCGGCCTGGGGGGCCGCGTCGCTCTTGAAGGGGTCTGAGGAAGAGGAGCATGACGACACGATGAAGAACAACACTCGGGTAGGGCTGCGCGATTTGATCGAATTTCGTTCAAAACTAATATAATCGATGTTCCGATTATTATTTTTTTTATAAATGTTTTATAGAAAGTGCATCTGGATACATATCTGTACATCATTTTAGATTTTAACATTTTCTTTTAGACCATATTGTGTATATTTTCAAGGCGAAATTTCAAAGTTCTCAGTTACAAAGGGGTTCTGGGAGAGAAATGCAGAATAAATACATCATGTTTTCAAACTTTATTGTTTTTGATTATTCAAAAACCGTTCGAATAATCGTGATTTCAATATCGACCAAAATAATCGTGATTATGATTTTTTTTCCATAATGGAGCAGCCCTAAATTCAGGCCAACATGTTTATCGGGGTGGCCAGCGCCGACTCGTGAATGCTTTCTCCAGAAGATTATTATTCTGGTGGTTAGGGCTGAAGGTCCGTCGCGCTTTTAATAGTTAAATAAAGATGTTAGAATATCAATTCATGCATCAATTCATCTGAACACAGAGGCCGGGCCAAAAGGCAGTTTATATGTTAACTGCTTCCAATGTTGTGTTGGTCGTTCTATAGTATGATTAATTACTTGTTTAGTGAATAATACAGAACATAAGGAACTTTAAAAAGAAACATCGCATACTAAATAGAGCGCAATATTGATCGAAATAATCGCAATTGGATTATTTCGACCAATTCGTTCAGCCCTGCTGGGGGGCTTCCATAAAGCCAGTCAAACCGACATGAGGTTCTGCGCGGCTCTGAAGGCCTGGGGGTCTCACCTGCTGGCTCCTCATCCGTGCGGTTCCAGCCCCCCCCTCCGGCGCCGCCGCCGCCCCCCCGGCCCCCCCTCCTGGAGTAGTAGTCCTGGACGTCGGCCGGGAGCGTCTTCCTCACCGCCCAGCTGGACTCTGACGACCAGCCCGAGCGGTCCAGCATGGAGTCCCCCCGGTCCCCCATGTCCTTGCGCCACCCGCCGCCCCCCCCGCGGTTCTCGTTGAAGCGGCTGTAGGCGTCACCCCCGGACCCGTTCCCGGCCCCGGGGAAGTTCTTCCTGCCCCCCCAGCTGTCCCCCTGCTGGCCGGAGGACGAGCGGTTGCAGCCACCCTGACCACCGCCGCCGCCGCCGCCGCCGCCGCCGCGGCCCCGCTCGGACGCCCCCCCGCGCCACCCGGAGCCCCCCTCCCAGGGGGCCGCCGGCGCCGCGCCCCCACGCTGCTCCGCCACCCAGTCGGGGTCCCGGGAGCGGGGCGGGCGCTCCGGGGAGGCGTCGGCCGCCGAGCCGTTCTCAGAGTTCCCCCCGCCGCCGCCGCCCTGGCCCCTCCAGGAGTCCCCCCCCCGGCTGCCCCTCCACGCCGTCCCCCTCCCCCGCTCACCCCTTGGCGGGGAGCGCTCTCGGGAGGCGGGCCGGTCGGGGCTGGACCCCCGTCGGTGGGCCCGGGTCCGCGACCGGGACCTGGAGCGGGAGCGGGACTTGGATCTGGAGCGGGAGCGCGACCTGGACCGCCTCCTCTTGCGCTCGCGGCTGCGGTCCCTCCGGGGCGGGTCCCGCTCCCGCTCGCGCTCGCGCTCCCGGCTGCGGGGGCGGGAGGAGCGGCGGGAGGGCGGGCTGCCGTCGGCGGCGGGGGGGGGGCTGCGGGAACGCCGGGAGGACGGGTCCTGCCGGCCCTCCGCCTTGCCGGCCCAGGTGGAGGAGGGCGAGTGGAAGCGCGTCCGCCGCTGGCGCCCGTTCTTCTTCTCCTGGCTCCTCTCCCGCTCCCGGCTCCTCTCCCTGGACCGCTCGGCGGCCGCGTCGCCGCAGGGGGGCGACACCGCCGGGTCTTTGTCGCCCGGGGAGGCGGACCCCTTCTTGGGGTCGTCGGCGGCGGGCTGGCTGCCGGGCGGGCTGCAGTCCATGGGGACCACGTTGGTGTCGTCGTCGGAGGGCGCGTCCTCCGGGGTCTTATCCCCGGGCGCTCCCCCCGCGGGGCCGGCGGTCTCGGGGCCGGGGGACGGATCGCGGACCGCCTTCGGGTCCTCGTCCGTCGGGGTGTCGCGCTTGACGTCCGCGGCCGCGGCGTCCGTCTGGTCCTGGCCGTCGGAGTCCGACCCGGGCGAGGGGGGGCTCCCCGGGGAGCCGCCGGGGGAGCCGCCGGGGAGCCGGGCGTTCCTCTCCCCCTGGGGGGAGTACGCTCCTTCCGACCCCGGGCTGCACACCGGCACCTCCTCCTCTTCCTCCTCCTCCTCCTCCTCCTTCTCCTGGTCGTCTTTGGAGAAAACATCTCCAGGGCTGTGTGGGGGAGAGCTCGCCGGCAACGAGTGGCTCTCCCCCTCGACCTCCTCCTCCTCCTCATTATCCTTGTTCTCCATCTCCTCTGGCTCCTCCTCCTCCTGCTTCTCCTCCGGGGGGCTAGGGGCCTCCTCTGTCTCGTCGGGGGTCTCCAAGGGGTGGGAGGGGAGGTCCGGGCTCCCGGGGCTGGGGAGCGGCCTCGTCTCGGGGCTCCCCTCTGCGTCCGAGTCAGAGTAGACCGCCGGCCTCGGTGGGGAACTCCCCTCGGCAGCACCTCCCTGCTTCTCCTCCTCCTCCTCCTCCTCCTGGTGGTGGTCTCCCCCTCCGTCCTCCTTCTCCTCTTCCTCCTCCTCCTCCTCGCTGGCCGACGGCGAGCTCAGCACCGGGGCCGACGCCTTCCCCTTCCCGGGGCCCTTTCCCTTCTTCCCGGTCTTCCGGTTCGGCGCCTTCCGGCCCTTCCTCTTGCCGGGCCCCTGGGCCGTCCTGCCGGGCGGGGGCGGGGCCCCGGAGGACGAGGAGTCCGAGTCGGCGGGGCGGGGCGGCGAGGGCGGGGAGGAGCCGGGGTCCGACAGCGGGGCCTCCTCCTGGGACCGGCTGTTGCGGCCGGAACGCCGGGACGGCGCCGCCTGCTTCGGCGGGGCTTTGGAGCCCGAGGCTCGGCCGCCGCGTTTGTCCCCGCCCTTGGGGCATGTGACCGCGCAGACACGCCCCTGGAATACTGAGGGGGGGGGAGAGACGGTGAGGGGGCGGGGCTTACATGCTTCTCGATCACATGAAAAATTACCTTTAGGTGTGAGTTTTTTTTTTTTTAAAGCCGCATTTTGTATAAATGTATTATCAATTGTACGTCGCTTTGCATAGAAGCGGCTGCTAGATAGCTGCAGCAATAGTTTCGGTTCGTAAAACGGAATACAAGCCACGGCTTTATTTAAAACATTGTGCTATATAATCACATACTGTTCATTACGGATCAGTTTTACTGTGCTTCATCCAATATTAAATATTGAGTGCTCCGCTGAATATTGACGGATGATCACGCTCACACACACACACACGCACACACGATTGTCACTCACCAAAATGCCCGGGACTTGGAGCGGGAGTGCGTCCTGGACCGAAGGAGGGGGCGAAGCTGAAGTCCAAGGTGACCGGGGGCGACTGGAACGGACACTGGTTCCAGTTTGACGCAGGAAACCTCTGCCTGGAAACAGCAGCACTAGAACACAGGCGCCAGCCGTCAGGACGGGCGGAGCAACACTTTCGTCACGTCAATCATCTCAATGTGCAATCACCGACACACATCACCCTGCATATTTCAAGAAGACCGCCGCTCTGCTCCGCGAGGAATCATAACATGAAACACGAGCTGGCGGTCCGCAGCTTTTGAGCGATCGTCTGAACGCAGTGTTTGTCCAACACCAGCCTCTCTCTGCCATAGAGGCTGAATCAGCTGCCAACACACCATCGGCACGACGACCTGCATCAGTATCTCAACGTAACACGAAACTGAAACGCAGCCGCCTAATACGTCCCAGCACTGAATGTACGCACTTAATGTATGTTGTATGACCCAGCACTTAACGTACGCACTTAATGTATGTTGTATGTGCTGGCACTTAATGTACACACTTAATGTATGTTGTATGTCCTGGCACTTAATGTACACACTTAATGTATGTTGTATGACCCAGCACTGAATGTACGCACTTAATGTATGTTGTACGTCCTGGCACTGAATGTACGCACTTAATGTATGTTGTATGTCCTGGCACTTAATGTACACACTTAATGTATGTTGTATGACCCAGCACTGAATGTACGCACTTAATGTATGTTGTACGTCCAAGTACTGAATGTACGCACTTAATGTATGTTGTTTGTCCTGGCACTTAATGCACGCACTTAATGTATGTTGTATGTCCTAACACTTAATGTGCGCACTTATTATATGTCGCATGTGAAAAACAAATAGTACTAAGCATTGTGTAGCATCTTATCCTAGCTATTTTTGTTGTATACAGGGAATGTGTCAGCGATTGTAAGTGCTTGGCACTTGGTAATACGAACAGCCTTACTGTACCGACAGAGATATATTGTCGTTTTCTCTTTCTTCGGACAAATGATTACAAGTCGCTTAGGAAAAAAGCGTCTGCTAAACGCCCTAAATGTAAATGTAAACTAATCCTGTGGACATGCGCCAAGTTCTTGTCCAGTTCTGAACCAATACGGATGTTTCCTTTGAGGAATCAGAGTCTAATCACACCGACGATACCAGGGGGGGGGGGGGTCTTACCTGGTGGGGCCGCTGGCGGGTATGGGGGCCTCCGAGCCCAGCCAGGGACAGTCCTGAAGCTGTCGTTTACACTGGCCTCCCTCGGGTCCTCTGGCCAGCTCCTCCGTCACCCACAGAGGATCTGTTCTGCAGAGACGACACGACACAGGGACGTCACAAACCACCGACTGGGCATGAACACACCGCGGGAGGCCCCGCCCCCAATATGCAAATCAAAGATAAAATCTGGGCAATACTTAGGAGTTGAAAATGTGCATTGCATTTATTTTATTTTTTTTATCCTAATTTCGGACACGTTGATACACGAGAGAGTTCTGTGGTTGATACGTTTTCTGATGCAATCGTTTATAAATGTACCTTTTGTAACATTGATTACAATATTCTCAGTAATACACTGCCAAATAAATGTCCTTCAAAAGGAAGACGAGGAAAACGACTTAAGTTCAATTTTTAACGCACACCAACACACCCACCCACACTCTCCGGTCCTCCTCTTCCAATCAACTCACTGTACCCCCCCGCCCGCCTGGTCACCATGGGGTCCAGGGCATTCAGCCGATCTGCCCCCCACCTCTGGAACACCCTCCCACCTGACAGCCGCAACTCTGACACCCTCTCCACTTTTAAGTCCCGTCTAAAACACATCTTTTTAAACTGACATTTTCAATCCAATTCATTGTCTCCCACCCATTTCACCCCACTTGTGTAAATTGTTTCAATGTATCTTGTCCTTGTGTTTTTTATAGAGCTGTCAGTTAAACGCGTTATTAACGCTCAAAACAAAGAAGCAGTAGCCTGACTGCTATGTTCAAATGACATTTGTTCAAAGCAGTCGTTTAATTGCACTATAGGCTCTTTTTTTGTATCGTCCCCTTTTGATCAGTATAATGCCAATGTTGTTATCAATAAAAAATCATTTGCACAAGGCAAGCCGATGCACTTCACCATGTTGATAAGAGAATTTAAATTAGAAGAATTATGGGACAAAAAAATCAAGGGATATTTAGCATAGAAAAATAATTTGCGATTAATCATGAGTTAACTATGACATTAATGCGATTAATCACGATTAAATATTTAATCGCTTGACAGCTCTAGTTTTTTATGATTGTTGATTTTTTTTTTTTTTTTTTTTTTTTAAACACTGCCCTGTAGGGTGACCTTGAGTGCTATGAAAGACGCCCTCAAATAAAATGTATTATTATTAATTTCGTCCTAGACAACGCCCTGCGATGCTCCGCGGTGGGGTTCACGTTTCCATGGTGACCTGAGTGGTGGTGGGGGGCGTTGGGCGGTACTTACAGGTCCTGTGAGAGCGAGCCCTGGATGGGGGCCAGCGGGGCAGGGGCCCAGACGGGGCAGCGGGTTCCCCTCACCTGTGGGGGGGGGGTTCAGAGACACAGAGCCGGGGTGTCAGAGCGGCCAGAACCGCTCGACGCCATGAAGGTGACAGACACACACACACACACACACACACACACACACACACACACACACACACACACACACACACACACACACACACACACACACACACACACACACACACACACACACACACACACACACACACACACACACACACACACAATACCTTTTTTCTGTTCATGGAGGCTGGGTCCTCATCGCTACCTGGAGGGGCGAGGCACATGTCAACAAACGGAAGTCGGCGCAAACAAAGCAAAGTCATCGATGGAGACCTTGAGGACCACTCACACTTCCTCACGAGTCCTTTAGATTTAGCGTCCGACTCGTCACTATGCCTCCGCACGCGCCTGCCTTGTTTACTCCTGACGAGAACAAAACAAACAAAATGGCGGATTATAAAAACATTGTTTTATCCTGGGTAGGAAGGTTGACAGTTGGAATATAAATAACCCTTAAGGACAAGATATGAGGAAGCCAACTAAACTACCAGCATCATGCTAGTAGTTCAATGGAAAAATAGTTCATAGGATGGATTATACTGACTTCAAACAAGGGCTTGGTTCTGGACTCCGGCACAAACATCTCTCGGAATCTGGTTGGCTGGCTCGCTTCCTCACTGGCACCTGGAGACAACACAATACACACTGCTGCTTTAAGTTTGGAAACTACACAAAACGCACTGGTGCTTTAAGTTTGGAAGCTACACAATACACACTGCTGCTTTAAGTTAGGATACATCAACAGAATACACACTGCTGCTTTGATTCTGGAAACAACACACACTGCTTCTTTAAGTTTGGATAAATCAACAGAATACACACTGCTGCTTTAAGTTTGGTTGCAACATAATTCACACTTCTGCTCCAAGTTTGGAAACAACATAATACACACTTCTGCTTGTAGTTTGGATACAACATAGAAGTGTGGAGTATGAACCAAAAGATAACCAAGACAAAAACTTTTTTGGACTTGTATAGTAAGACATGGATGGGAGAATGGCCGTACAGACTAGACATGAGGAGATCTGTTTGGCTGCATCCGGACCGGTTTGATGTCTGCTCTGCAGCCTCACCAGTATGAATCAACAACTCATCGAAACATGAGGGTCAGAGGCTGAGGTCGGGGGGGGGGAAAGGGGTGTTTGAGTGGCAGCTAGAGGAGGCGTACCTGAACGCAGCCCTGAGGGTGGTCCCACATGTAAACGTTATGGAAAGGCTGTCTGTCCACTGGACAGGAAGGAACCGTCTGGGACTGTCAACAACAAAATAGAGTTTCACAATAAGAGCGCTGTTAATACACAGTGCACATGCAAGAAACACAACAACGCCAATTATAACAACGACAACATGAACTCATTGCTAATGAAATTTGATCCAGAGTCCAGACCACTACCCTAGTATTTCTTTAGTATCAATAGTAACCATAGAAACACAGAATACATGCATTGGAATGAATCAACTTTAACAACAAAAACGGCATGTACTCATAATTAATCGATATTGTGCTTAAGGCCCTTGGTCATTTGCTTCCCTTTAGGTTTGTTGTGGTGTTGTTGATGTCCACTGTGTGTCATCAAAGACACAACAAATGTTTCCCATCTTATCTCAAGACACGCGCACATTAAAAAGAAAGGCCTATCTCGACCATTGGACGTTATTAAGTCAGGACATCTACGTTGAGGAGTGACCGCACACCTAATTGACCTATGGCTCTGATCGTAAGCCTGACCAATCACAAACATGAGCCGACTGGGAGTGAAATAAGACAGCGTTATTGATAACAATAATAATTAATGGCGACACAGTGAATGTTTGACGCAGTACTGAGAGCTGGCTGACCTCCGCCCAGGTGAGCAGACACTCCAGGCAGAAGAGGTGGGTGCAGCTGTCGGGCATGGCGAGGCCGGACCCAGGGAGGACCCCCAGGCAGATGGGGCATCGCTCCACCTGCTGCTCCTCCACCTCCTCCACCTCCTCCTCGTCCTCTGATGCATCTGGACACCGCTGGCTACCTGCACACATACACACACACACACACACACACACACACACACAGGCACATGATCAGACACAAGCACACACACACAGGTAAACGAGCCCGCACCCACAAACACCTATTTTAATACAGTATCATATACTGTATAACTATCAATACTTTATTGATCCCAAAAGGTGTTTTCCAGCAGAAAATAAATTCAAACCAAAGAGTAGAAGCGCGTCTGAATAGAAACAGGACAAACTCTGAAGAGCCCGCTAGAGACTGAGACCTTGACCCCGGCTAGTGTCCCAGACCTGCGCTGTTGTGTGCGTGACCCTTTGTGTCGTGTGGGACCCAGTGTGTCGTGTGAGGCCTGGTGTGTTGTGTGTTTCCCGGTGTGTTGTGGGTTTCCCGGTGTGTTGTGGGTTTCCCGGTGTGTTCTGTGTTTCCCGGTGTGTTGCTTGTGACCCTTTGTGTTGCGTGTTCCCTGGTGTGTTGGGTTGTGTGTGACCCGTTGTGTTGTGTTTCCCGGTGTGTTGCTTGTGACCCTTTGTGTTGTGGGTTTCCCGGTGTGTTGCTTGTGACCCTGTGTGTTGCATGTTCCCTGGTGTGTTGGGTTGTGTGTTTCCCGGTGTGTTGTGGGTTTCCCGGTGTATTCTGTGTTTCCCGGTGTGTTGCTTGTGACCCTGTGTGTTGCGTGTTCCCTGGTGTGTTGGGTTGTGCGTGACCCGTTGTGTTGTGTGTGACTCGGTGTGTCAGGGGTCAGGCGACCCTGTTCTGACATGCGTCTGGTCACTCACCATCTCCAGAGCCAGGCATCTCCGGCCCGCTGTCTGCCCTGACGACCGCTGGATCAGAACCACACACACACACACACACACACACACACACACACACACACACACACACACACACACACACACACACACACACACACACACACACACACACACACACACACACACACACACACACACACACACACACACACAGAGAGACAGAGAGTCAAATGAATGAGCAGATAGAAATCAGTCCACACGACACGAGCCAGTGGTTCAAAACCCTTTACATATAGGGCATTTAGCAGGCGCTTTATTCAAAGCGACTTACAACGGTTCACACACACAGTCGCACAGCGGCGGCGGAGTCAACCCCTCAAGGTGACAGCCAGCTCGTCGAGAGCCGTCAGGGTGAGGCGTCTCGCTCAGGGACACCTCGACACTCAGCTAGGAGGAGACGGGGATCGAACTACTAACCTTGCGTTTAAAAGTAAACCTGCTCTACCTGCTGAGCTTAAGGCCGATTTAGGGTCGTTTTAGACGCAGAGACGTAAGCACGTAATATACACAAGGGACTTGTTTTAGACAAGTTTTGATTTACGGTTCCTTTAAGGTTCCTTAAGGATTGCGCGTGTTGCAAGGGGATTCTCCGCCAGAACAGTAGGGGGAGCAACGAACGAATCTGTGGAAGTGGAAATCGCTGGCTTGTTTATATTTATAATTATCATAATTCGTTCTTGTGTTTTCTTCTTCTCCTTCTTCAAAATTCTTCATTCGCTTCTGTCACGGCCTTTTAAAAATGGCGCTATTATGCTGTAAAACCGGAAATTTGAGACTCCTGAAAGGATGTGGTTAGCTGGCCAATCAGTCTTTGCGAGCTGCGTAGGGCCGTAGTGTTTTAGTCGCATAGTCAGGAATTTTGGGCGACGCACTTAAGCACGTAAGGGGGGATATTTTACCGCGCAAGGGGGGGTTATGTATCTTACGTGCTTACGCGTTACGTCTAAAACAGAGCATATATCGGCCTTTAGTTGTGACCCTGGGACGTTCCATGTTGCTTTAACCCTCAAAGTTGGGAACCACTGCAAACAAACACTCTCCACACACCATTGTATCCGTCGCCACATTCACTAGGGGATGCACCGAAATGAAAATTCTTGGCCGAAACCGAAACCCGAAATTTAGGAAACCGAAAAATAATTATTATGCCAATTATTAGTACCATGCATTTATGGCTATGACTGTGTGTACCAACTTCATTAAAATCAAGGCATTGCAATTTGTGCAAATCGCTATACGTGGGTCTTTCTCAGAACCATTGAAAAACGTCCACACCGCAGACATATTGGCGCTTATCCAGACAAGCGTGTGCTGGCCGTGCTTTTTGTTTGTGTCGTCATCACAAAGTACTGTTTCGGCCGAAACATTCGGTGCATCCCTAACATTCACCACAACCAGGTTCTATGGTCGAGACCCCCTGAGGCTTGTGGCTCAGAGACCAGGCCTGCAGACAGAGGGGGCGACTGGGTTAAATTCATCCACCAGACCGCAGCGCGTTCCGAGTGCTGCTTCCAACACCTGAGGCCCTGGCATCTTGTTTCAGGCTGAGTGGTGAAGCAAGCCACAACGAAAACACAAATGAGGGGAAAATGAAGGGATTAGAGATTAAGTGATTACGCTCGTCTGTTTTGTAGGCGTGTGGGCCCTGCTTCACGTCTTTCGGTTGGCGCTCGCCCCAAAGTGGAACCGACAAGCTACGTTTGAGCTCTATGCCAGACAGAGGAGTCTGATAACAGGACCCCCCACTCACGACCTGCAGACTCACAAGGCCAAGCCAGCCCCCCCATAGGCTGGCTTTGTGTAGAGCAGGGATCAGTCTAGAGAAGGGGTCAGCCTAGAGCAGGGGTCAGCCTAGAGAAGGGGTCAGCCTAGAGAAGGGGCCAGTCTAGGGAGCAGGGGTCAGTCTAGGGAGCAGGGGCCAGTCTAGAGAAGGGGCCAGTCTAGAGAAGGGGCCAGTCTAGGGAGCAGGGGTCAGTCTAGGGAGCAGGGGTCAGTCTAGGGAGCAGGGGTCAGTCTAGAGCAGGGGTCAGTCTAGAGCAGGGGTCAGTCTAGAGAAGGGGCCAGTCTAGGGAGCAGGGGTCAGTCTAGAGAAGGGGTCAGTCTAGGGAGCAGGGGTCAGTCTAGGGAGCAGGGGTCAGTCTAGGGAGCAGGGGTCAGCCTAGAGAAGGGGTCAGCCTAGAGAAGGGGTCAGTCTAGGGAGCAGGGGTCAGTCTAGGGAGCAGGGGTCAGTCTAGGGAGCAGGGGTCAGTCTAGGGATCCCCATGCAGCTCTTCCAAACCTCTGCAGTGGCTCCCTGAACATGAACTTGGAAAAAATACATTCTTTGTTCTTCTTTCAAAAAGGGAACACCTCTTATTTTGGAGATCATGAGGATAATGCGTCGCTAAAACAACAAAGTGTTTTCATATTTTTTTTTAACAAAATAAACGTCAATCTACAACTAAAAACTTGTGCCACCTTTCTTCCACCTTCAGGGGGGGGCTGACCCCCGGTGAGCTAACCATGGATACAATGAGAAAAAAAAAAAAAAAAAAGGAGGCCTTCGAGGAAGTAGAGTAGCAGTTCATTCTATGTGGACAGGTTAGTTTACTTTTACTGCAGAGAATGCTAGCTTGAATGTATGCTTGACGTGTGGCCAGAAATGAGCAAACAACAATGTCGGGAAGACATTTCCAGAACAATCGCAGAGCATTGGCTGAGAAGAACCCAGCTGGAGATGAACGAAAAAGAGAGATATGGACCTGCAGCGAAAAGCTGATCAGAGCAAATGCTTTCAAGAAGTGGCTCAAATCCAGATACAACTTCTGCTAATGCTTGTTCTGTTGCCGCTCAGGAGATAGTTAAGCGTTCACAGATGACTAAATCATGAAAGAAGCATTTATCATAAACTTCACCACATTTATTCTCAGACCTCAAAAAGAAACATGAAGTCGTTCAGAAATTTAGAGACGTGCCTCTCTGCAAAAAACGTTGAGGTCAGAACCGTTTGGTGAGAGAGGCTCTTTTGATCGTGAAGGCGGCAGACCCCTGGTCTAGTGGTAAGGCCGGGTGTCCGAGTCCCCAGTGAGATCCATGACCCCTACCGGCTCATTAGTGAAAGAAAGTCCACTAATGAAGCCCCTTGGTTTAAGTGTGCTCAATGAATGAACAGTGAATAGAAGTGTGAAGTCCCTCACTTACGTGTGCGGTGGAGAAACAGCCAGAGTTATTAGTGGTTAATGTATTGAGGCTTTGTTAACTTAATGAGTATGGATGCGTCGTCTTTAGTCTCCTCTACAGCAGAAAGACATGAAACGAGAAGCCTCCCTGGGCTTGGAGTACAAACAGACTGGAACAGACTGGCTTCAGTAATGGAAGAAGCGGGAAGACTCAGAGGGATAAAACAGAAACACGGGGGAAAATGTTCTGCACTCAAACCAACAGGTCTGCCCTGAAGATTGGGAGAGCGCGAAGCAGAGACAACTGTTGAGTCATTTTAAAACCAGGCACAGCAACTGGTCCCGTCTGTACACATGCAACAATACCCCCCTTTCACTAGCGATATGGATACAGCCCCCTGCACACAGAGTGTGGTATCGACCGTAAAAACACTGATCATGATTGCTCTCCCGAATGTGGCTTGGAGGGCCTTAACCTGAACTAGAAGTTGTGCTTCCAGCCTTTAGGCCAGAGCAGCTCACGGAGCGTGGTCATTAACTAAACTATGCATAAAGAACATGCATTCTACCCCTTGTTATCAGTACCAACCTTGTCCCACTCTATCTTTCCCTTGATCAGCACCAGGATGGCCTTGTAAATAGTTGGCCTGATCAGAATACACAAGTCTGTTTACAATGGTAAGTCCTCAAGCAATGACTGCTATGAATGGTAGGGATATTAACCACAATTCCCTTTTTCAAATTGATGACGTAGCTTGGTTAACACTATCTGACCCTAGGCCAGTGACATCTTCGGAAGTCGGAGGAGCCTGTGAAGAGGACGAGCTCCACTCATTGGTTGGCAGATGGTTGCGTATTAATGACTAATCTTGGATGGTGCCGAAACAGAGGGGAATCCATTAAAGTCGGATAATAAGATGGAATGCGGAAAGAAAAAAAGGCGAAACATAGATTGCGGAAAACATTTGTGGGGAATTACAGAAGACAAAAGGAGCATCTTGGTTTTGTTTGTTGGTGTAATAGTGGACACGGATAATGTTAGCTCTGTGTTTGCGTTCTGTGGCAAGACCAGTCGACAGTCTGCACAAACTAAAGAACCTGGTCTAAAAGACCGGTCCAATTCTAAACCTGAACTTTGATTGTGGAGGGATCAAGATCAGAAATGGTCTCGGAAGAGTTATCAGTGGCTGTTCAACAGAAGGGTTTGTTTTTTGTCGTAGGTATAGGCCAAGCCTCAAGTCTGAAGCATGGACTCCCCCTCTTCACCAACAAGAGGGGGATGAAGGCCATCCCATCACGGCTGTATGATGCATTAGTGACATGTTTTCAGAATCAGCCTGCATGGAACAGAAACCAGTATCAACACAAGCACTCAACCTCTACTGGTGCATTTTGAGAGTCATCCTTATAGGCTTTCCGGTCGGTTGGTGCTGGGGGTCGCCATAGCTTGGTCTGATCTGATGATCCAATATAGTAGCTATTTTTTCAACCTTGCTCATGAAACATGTGCCAATGGCAGTGTTTGGCCAGCCCGGTTAAGGGTTGCCTCGTGGGTTTGACCAACACAGAGACCCCGACAGTCACACAACGGCAAGGGGACGTTAATGCAGCCCAGCACACACACGGCTGTTGGATTCAACAAAAATACATTTCTCAGATGCCAGAGCCAGACAATTGCTTCGCTGGCTGGCTCACTGGACGTCAGGGACGAGATTTCAACATGAATTTGCCCTGCTACACCTGTTGGAAAACGCTGACGTACATTATGTGAACATTCACCTCTTCCATGTCGAAACTTAAATTATAATATTATGCGATACTTCCATCCCTCTGGACAACTGTTGCCTTGCGAAAAAAATCAAGATCAGATGCCACATATTAAAATAAATCCCAGTAGTATTATACCTCACATTAAGCATATAGGTATTGTGCAATGCAAGTTAAAAGCTATGTCCCTGCCTGGACCCTGGCCGGCTGAATGTACAAACCACAAATATCGACGTTAACTTTGTTTTGTGGTATGTGCAATTTAATTTTTTGTGGTTGAGGTATTTTAATAACTTCAGGCATGGATAACTTACGAGTGTTCAAACATCAAAGTACAATATAATTGTTTCAACGAATGAATGACCATCCACGGACTGTTGTATCATGAAATGGTTCAACATCAAACTGAACATTCAGTGCACATTTAAACCACTTCAGCTATAAATCCAGATGTGTAGAACACAGTGGGTGAACTGGAGTGAGCATTTACAATAAACCCACAATAACCATGAGTTGTACAACACTTGGAGACGACACAACCTCCACTCATAAACTCAGCTCCTCCTGAGCACTGATCCCCTCAAAGCCCGGGGGTTTAGGGCGAAATGTCCCGGCGTGGGGGGCTCACAGCACGGCTGGGTGGACGGGAAACTTAAGTGAAGTGTTAAGTTAAGTGTCTGGTACTCGGAGTCCCTGAATCAGTAGTCACCGAGTTGACCGAGTGAACCCTGCGCCGCCGGTGCCAACACGACGATGACAACACGGTGGTTGTTTGTTGGCTAGTGCTAACGCTAGCTAAAAACATAGCCTGGTTAGCTGTTAGCTAGTGAGCTTCGGCCGAATCATCCTCCCGCCCGGCCGAGAGGAGCCTTGTACGGGCCACGCGTGGTGTTACTGAAGGTCACAAACAGGCTAGCCTCTACGGCCAAGTGCAGCTAACTCGCTAGCTAGCTGACCAACAGGCAGTTCGGCGGAGCGCTGCCCCTGCACACGTCGCGCTAGCACGCTAGCAGCCAACAGCTAGCATGCTACGCTAGCGGCTTTCTCTAACTGGCGTCCATTGAAGTACTCACCGAAAGCCTTGCGAGTGGGTCTGCGCTGCCGGGCTCCTGAGCGGCTCAGGATCTGGGGCCAGGCTCCGGCTTGGAGGTGTCGGGGAACTAGAGTAGTTCTGGTGGTTTCTTTTCCCTAAAAACTCAATGTTGCTTTCAAAAAGTCTCGGCCACATGTCTCGAGTGTGTGGGACTTGTGGGTTCACCTGCTGCCGCCTGCCGGCCGTCAGTGGCGCTGCAACCGCTGGAGCTCGGCGCTCGTCGTGCTGAGTTCGGGACGCCTCGGGGTTTCGGAGGCAGCTCAGCGGTCGTCGTGCTGCGTTCGGGACCCCTCGGGACTTCGGACGCGTCTCCAAAGCGTGAATAACAGGTACGCTGAGGTCATACTCGCAATATAGGCGAGATTACATTTGTATCCTGCTTTTTTATGTATGTCCATTGAGGTTGCAATGAGTCTTTCATATTTCCTCTGCTTTTGAACCGACACAAAATATGAAATGGACCAGTGGATAGTGCAGCAGGACCGGTGATTTAGGTTCATTGCAATAGATTTCATATTAGGCTCAAGGTCTCACTTTAAACAAATATAAAAAAAAAATATCTAAGTGTGTTGTTTTAGCCATAACTATTAAAAACAGTATAAAAAATAACCAAAATAATAGATGGTAAGGTCACATCTGCATTGTTATTTTATTGGGGTATTTAGTCAACTATTGAGATGGTACAGGGTTAAAGGTCCCATGGCATGCCACCAGGTGTGGTGTGATTAGCCGCTACAACAACCTGGCGCCCCCTACCTCTCTGACCTTCTCCACCGCCATACCCCAACCGTTGTCTCAGGTCCACTGATGCCAACCTCCTGCACCCCATCAGAAGCAACCTCCGGTCCTGGGGAGACAGAGCCTTTGCTCCAGCTGCCCCAGCCCTCTGGAATGCTCTACCCAACGACATCCGCAATGCCAAACACCTTTCATCTTTCAAAACTGCCCTTCAAACACACCTTTTCAGCCTTGCTTTTAACCTTTAAACTTTTGTTTACGTTTGTTTTGTTTAGCTTTTCTTTTTTTCTTCTTATGATTTAGCTTATGAAGCGATTGGGAAGCGTCTTTGAGCACTGGGAAAAGCGCTATTTAAATTTGATCTATTATTATTATTATTACCAGCCGTTTTGGAAATCTGCCCCTTATGACATCACAGGTGGGCGTGTCCACCAAGATCTGGACACGCCCACCTGTGATGTCATAAGGGGCAGAGTTCCAAAACGGCTTGTACCGGCTAATCACGCCACACCTGGTGGCATGCCATGGGACCTTTAAATAGCCTCTCCTTCCTTCAGGAGAGGCTGAAGGAAGGTCCTAAGTCTGGCCAATCGGCTGGCACTGAGTTGAGATTGGGTGAATTGGTCTTGGGCCTTGGCCTGGTGGACCAATGGCTGATGGTAACGTGGTACGTGTTTTCATTTTTGAGGCTGTTGGTGAGGTCTAGGTGCAGGAAACAGGCGTTGGATCCGGAGCCTTGCAGGAGCTGGGGTGATGGACAGAACTCGGAGCAAGACTGGACGGATCTCTACGACTTGTCAGGGTGTGTGGGGGGGGGGGGGGGGGGGCTGGTGCAGTAGAGCCTCGGCTTCATGGGGGGGGGGCACATTGGGGAATTGCAGACCACTCAACAGTGTCAAGCTTTTTTTTTTTTTTCTACGAAGACTCAAAGCTCTGCAGATAAAAAACCTTTTGTATAAAACTAACATTCAGGTTTTACAAGGTTTGTAACCTCCTAACAAGGGATTCAGATATGTGACCACCAGAAATGTTCAACTCTATTTAGCCCATTAGGTGCCATGAGAATATGTATTCATCCATGATATCATTTAATAAAAGTGACCTGTCATTTTCACACCCATAACACTAGAATTGCCAAATTATAAACTATGTAATAAAATGTCAAGTCAGTTGGCCTGAAGGTTTGTTTTTTTTTGTAAGCGACTAATGCGTGCAACAACTTTTGAAATTGGTCCAGTATTTGAGAACGTTCTCATTTGGGGTCATAGCGCCTCGTCAATGTACGCCTCAGATTGTCATTCTAAGCGTCTGCCAACAGTATCAGAAGGACCCTACAGAGAACTAAAGTGAGTGAGAGCTGGAGAAAGGATCGCCACTTAGAGTCCGGGGTGGTGGACTACAAGAAACATCATTGTGTTATTTAGGAGATTTGGGTGGAGGAGGGCTGAGATGTTAATAACGGGGGCTTCACAGGGACACAACACCAACCAGGATCAAGTGAGGGGTGAAGAAAAACGTTTTATTTCCCTGTACGATTACTTTCCTTTCCATAATGTTGTCAGACACTGTGGCAACCCGGCACGGTTAGCGAACCACCTCCTCCCAAACAGGACACCATTTTGTGGGGAAAAGCCAAAAAAGGCATGTTTAATTCAGAAAATAACAGTCTCTAAAAACACAAATAATGTAAAACCTGGGAGGAATCAACGGTCCCCTCCGTCGTGGGTGGAATCCCGACACCCACGAGGACCGGTCTCTCCGTGCAGGAGCTCCAGGGCTGGGAGAGCCCCGAATGAGTGGAGAAGCGGGCTATTTAAGCCCTGCTTCTCCACCTGTTCCTCAGGTGCTTTGAATCGCCTTAATTGGCCGGGGTTGCAACAACACTTAGAACAATCTGACTCTCGCCGGTTACAAAACAAGCACTTATAGACGACACAGATTGACGGTTGGCCGATGCCCCAAAGGAAATGCTGCAGCGTTTCACACTCGGTGCTGGACCGAATTCAACAACTGCTGTCTGCGTTTGTCTCTTTGGACTCGAATCGCTGGTGGAAAAAGGGTCCAAGAAAGGTGGAGAAATCCGGAAGCTCCTCAACAGCTTAGCAACAACACAAAAACCTTGCCTTTTAAACAGTACACAATACAAATTACAATTTAATAAACAGTACAGAGATCTAATTTCCCGTTGAGGGGTCTTTAAGCCATCACGCTTTCATCTTGCATTTGACGGATGTTATTCTATGGTGGATGTTGATGTGCCTGTTCAGCTTGTCCCTCGCAGTGTAGCTGAGGCCGCAGGAAGAGCAGGTGTACGGCCTCTCCCCGGTGTGGACGCTGAGGTGTCGGTTCAGACCCCACTTGGACTTGAAGCTTGCGGTGCAGAGCTCGCAGTGGAAGGGTCTGTCGCTGCGGGGGATGTTCTGGATGTGTTCGTTGACCCCGCCCTTAGTGGTGGACGCCTTTCCGCAGTCCGGACCCGAGTGCGGCCGCTCACCCGTGTGCACCCTCATGTGTATCCGGACCCGGGTTTTGGTATCGCTTTCGAGTTCACGCACCGGACGTTTGGCTCGTCGTCGGGTCCGCAATTTAGAGTCCATGTCTGGACACGGGGCGCCAACGGCTGCTCCAGACCCGGAGCCGCTCTCTGCACCCGCTTCCTCCTTCGCATCCGTTTCTGTTGTCGTGCAGTCGGCCGACGCACAGGACCGAGGCTGTGGTTCTGTTGCCTCGAACTGGTCCGACACACAGGACCGAGGCTGTGGTTCTGTTGCCTCGAACTGGTCCGACACACAGGACCGAGGCTGTGGTTCTGTTGCCTCGAACTGGTCCGACACACAGGACCGAGGCTGTGGTTCTGTTGCCTCGAACTGGTCCGACACACAGGACCGAGGCTGTGGTTCTGTTGCCTCGAACTGGTCCGACACACAGGACAGAGGCTGTGGTTCTGCTGTCGCATAATGGTCCGGTACGAAGGACAGAGGCTGTGGTTCTGGCTTTATGTCTGCTTCAGAGTCCCTGGTCGGTGGTCCGGCCTCCGTTGGATCTGTAGGTGGAGGCGGAGCGCCTTCCGTCTTCACGGAACCAGGAGGGGTCGGGTCCTGGATGACGTCCTCTCCCGTCGTCTCTTGACCACCGTCTCCCCCAGGGCTGACCCACAGCTCCTCCCGCTCCTCTTTGACTGGTAGGCCTGGGTTCCATGGCTCCTCCTCCCGCTCCTCTTTGACTGGTAGGCCTGGGTTCCATGGCTCCTCCGCCACCTCCTCTTTGACTGGTAGGCCTGGGTTCCATGGCTCCTCCGCCACCTCCTCTTTGACTGGTAGGCCTGGGTTCCATGGCTCCTCCGCCACCTCCTCTTTGACTGGTAGGCCTGGGTTCCATGGCTCCTCCTCCCGCTCCTCTTTGACTGGTAGGCCTGGGGCCCTTGGCTCCTCCGCCACCTCCTCTTTGACTGGTAGGCCCGGGGCCCTTGGCTCCTCCGCCACCTCCTCTTTGACTGGTAGGCCTGGGGGCAATGGCTCCTTCTCCTCTTTGACTCGTGTGCCTGGAGTCCATGTCTCCTCCTGGCCCGGACGGGGGTAGGGCGCCTCTCTACAGGCCGCGTGCTGCAGGACCTCTGCAGCAGCCGTGGAGATACAGACACAGAGAAAACATTACAGAAGGTGAAGATGGACTAGGGATGGCGAAAATGTTAAATATTCTTGACCGAGCACCGAGCCTCATTAACCGGTTGAAACCGGTTAACCGATCAAATTTGAATGTGCTATTTGAAATAACAGCCTTTTCGAGCCGCGCCAGCCGCCTGCTATTTCGTAACTCTGTTTATCTCTCTCCCGTTCTGCCTCTGACACACACACACACACACACACACTCTCCGAGTGAGGCAGTGGCTCTAACCGTGGCACGACCTGTGTTTGAATTGAAGCACGAGGCAGGCTTACTGCAAGTTGACCGCGTGTAGAGAGCGGGCTCGAACGCCCACCTGGTTGAGACCCTGCACGGGATTCATTAGGGGTCAATCTGAAGAGGGCAGCGTTAGGAGCTCATTTGAAACATTGCCGCGGCTCGTTTAGGAAAATGACAGCTCAGAAGAGACGCCGCTTGTTTCGTTTGGAGGAGACGGAAAAATTGAGTGTGAGGGTTCATTTTTTTCACTTTCACATTTAGGGATCATATTCTCCGCCGCTCGCATGCGGGAGTAATTAAGACTTAAGGAGAAAATAAGCAGAGGGCTAGGGACGCGGTGTCCGTCCAACTTCCAATAATTCACCTCATCTGATCATCTTTTTGTTGTGAAGTGAAACCACCACACACGTGATGATCGGTTAACGTTTATACGGTCAACCATCAGTCAAACGGTCATCGGTTAAAATCCCTATGATGGACGGCGTGAGTAAGGGCAAGCCGTCCTCACATTCGGTGATGGCTCATCACATACGATGACATGGCCGTTTTACGGTTGTTGCCAAATTCATCCAACCTTTAATAGCCCAGCTTCTGACCCGTCTTACTTCCACAAAATGAAACAATACGTCTACCCTCAAAGGAATCCATGATGATCTGTGTTGGGCCTCTGTTGATTCATTGCAATATGATTATTAATACCTGGGAATCCTAACCTGCTCTGTCCAAGCGAACCTGGGGACACCAGGCTGCGGTCAGCAGTTTCCATTGCCGACTTTTCTCTCCTTGTAACAGAGAAACTCCCTCCCGGTGCTCAGCGATGGTTTGTTGAATAAATCCCCGCATCTCCACGTTATTCCCGGTGACCGGGTGATGGAGCACCGCTCTCAATTGTCCTATCGTCCACATCCCGGCATCAGAAGCCGTCGGGCTCTTCTTCTTGTAAGTCCATTTCTCCTCCTGGACTGGACGGGGGGAGGGCGCCTCTCTACAGGCCGTGTGCTGCAGGACCTCTGCAGGAACCGTGGAGATACAGACACAGAAGAACATTAGAGAAGGTGATGATGGCGTGAGTAAGGGCAAGCCGTGGTCACATTCGGTGTTAGACACATATGAAGCAACCCGGTATCACGCCAAAGCGTGAAATAGATACGTTGGTACACCTCGCCAAGTGCATTTAGTGTCACGTTTTACCTGACCAAAGCGTGAAGAGTACACACTTTCTTCCACCCATTTAAATTAATGGAGGAATAGCACAGAGGGCGAGACGTTCTCCCAGCACTTGGTGAAATGGTTACGTAGCCTACATTAATCTTTATTATCTGAATGGGAACTGCAATACTTTAGGACAGATTCACCATTAAATTTGTTTCTAATATCATTTCTAGCGAGTTCGCAGTTTACGTCATAAATAGTGAAATTCCTTTTTGGCTTTTTATGGTTACGACAAAAAGCTAAGTGGGGCAGTGCGTTGGAATTTAAGAGAAAAACATAATTTACTCAAACTTCTTCCATTCCAAACGGATTACGGGATTGATAGATAGAAGGGCCTTAGAAGTGGTTTACATTTTCTAATTTGACGAAATAAGTGTATGGTGGTGCGTGGCTTACAACTCATTACAATGTTCTGCACACCTTGTTCCAGACCATTTGAGGAGGCTCCAGCAGGTGTCTCTGGAGTAGAGGGTGGAGGCCTAGTTGAAGCTCCTGCAGGTGTCTCTGGGAGACAGGGTGGAGGCAGAGTTGGGGTTGCTGCAGGCGTCTCTGGACGATAGGGTGGAGGCCGAGTTGGAGCTGCTGCAGGCGTCTCTCTGGGGGTCCAACCTTAATTGGAGTAGAACAGAGTTATTTAGAGAATGATATACTTTAACTAGTTAGTACCCGAGCACCAACAATGTGAAAGGCCTGTTGTATTTACAAACTACATTATATAGTCCGTAAAGAATTTTATTAAGTTTGAATAACAAATATTTAATACATTTTAGTCGTATAATTACAGAAAATAAAAAAGTTCAGCAGTCTGAATGAAGAAAATGTACCCTGCATTTACTATCAAATAATGTTCACTGTAAAGGCAACCTGAAAACCAAGATACAACAACCAATAGTGTGTTCTAGTAATTACAATAGTTACATTGAGAATTACAAATTCGTAGCCACAAACATGTTACCAAGCGGCTGTAGCGTTGTATGAAAAAACATGTTTTTACATAATAGATGCTGAATGTTAAAACAGTCCACTTCGACTAAACAGTAGTTATTCAGCAGAATAAGATTAACAAGACGATGTCAGGTGATAAGAGATATTTGAGATCAACTGCTTGCATGTCGCTTGTTGAACAATTGTAATTTGTTTCACAAGTAAATCACACTTTTTCTAATGGAAGTTTATCATTAAAATCTCGATACTTTGAGTGCATCTAGAGTAATAACTGTCTGCGTTGCTGGTTCATAATCACAAGCTCCCATCAAGTGTATTGCCTTCGTAAAAGCAGTGAGTTAGTTTGAAAAGGCAACCCATCTGCATGGTTTTGTTCAACGTAACACGTCTTTCCCTCTTTCCAGCTCTTCAATGGAGTCTTTTGAACCATTCTTGGTCAATTTTAATTGAAATAAGTTCATTGTGTTCTTCAGGAGAAGACAAAGATTTTACTGTGATATGACTGCAATAAATCGGTGACAACGACTCTGAAATAATAATATCATAGTGCTCCACTGTAAAATGCCTGAATAACATTCATGCTTTGTTGGTGTTGTCAGCGAGAAGTAGGGGTGTGAACGGTTACAAAAAATTCTAAGCGGTTACACAACCCCTTTTTTTTCGTGCACACACGGTTAACTGTTTTTTTTTTATTAATTAATGATTTTTTATTTATTTTTTTTAAACTGGACCGCAGTCGCGCTACAGGGGGATTATTTGTTTATCAACACGGCGGAAGCGCGATCAGAATGATCGCAAAAAGAAAATTAGTTTGACCGGTTGCCATGGTTATCTCCGTGTGGTTAATTTGCAGTTGCGGTGTTAATTAGGATGTTATCAGCTTACTGTTACATTAAACTGTAATCAGAAAAAGCGGTTATATGCTATAGACCCTAGAGTATCTGTGGTATAAAGGCTGGGACGAATTTCAAATGATAAATAATTAAACTTTATGTTGAAAGTATGGACCGTCACGATTCCCATTGAAACAATGGCGCAGTGATTCTTTATTTTTTACGGTTTTCGTTTAAGGTACTTATTTTTCCTAAACGGTTATGATTTACTAACCGGTTACACGTGTACACGTGTACCCGTTCACACCCCTAGCGAGAAGACAGGCAAACTTTGGTTAAAATTTGTGGTCACTGGATGGATATCTGATCAATCAATCAAGCGGTTCTGGATGCTACAGCCAATATTGACCCTTAGTGATGCGGTTAGCAAAGTAAGGAGAATATTTGTGGCCTCAGGCCCTCCATTAAACAATCAGACGGGTGCTCACTGGGTATGGACCACTACAGCACCCAATCTGAGCTTCAAATATCGCTGCAGATGTCCTTCTACAATGTGTTGTAGTATTTTTCATAAACTTTTTATTCACACATATATCCACAACAAACCCACTCAAAAGGGCCTGGAGAACCACGAGTTGAGGAACAATGTCTTAAAATATATAGATATATTAGAAAAAATATTACCTTTAATAATGAGATCAAACAGTGCCTTCATCCTTTGAAGACCCTCCACAGAGATCTCAGACAGATGGCAGGGAGGGGCAAAAATTTCTGAGACCCAGTGATTTTGGTCATGGCAGGAATAAAAGGGGCTGGCCAGGAATAAAACGGGCCTCAGTCCAAGGCCCTGCATTTTCTCAAGCTTGAAATATACAATACACAACACATATGACAAGACAATAAAATGTTAATATTTAAATGTACAGGGCAAAATTATAGCAACAAATGAAAACTGATCTTCATGAGAGTAATGGATGCAGGTGCATACCAACATGTTAGCCTCTATCCGAACGTGAGACCAGGTCCGGTTCATGTCGTGGGTTTGGACCTTATGCTCCATAATGGGTTGGTTTGCTTTCACTCCACTCTTGTTTCTAAAAATCAATCAGAAAATAATTGACACAGCTATTATCTTAATATACTGTATATATTCAACATAAATGCAAAGAGTAATGTATGGTTAAAGTAATATAATAAAACATTAACACTGTGCAAAAGTAAAGTTAAGTGCAATTTTAGTTTTGTGAAACTTACTGTACACCGACTCCCTACAGTAAGTCTACATTGACTAGCATTACCAAACGCTATGCAGATGGATATGTGGCTATTAACAATAAATGTGACTGAGATTTGTACCACAGTATCCTTAATAAATACATCATCGATCATAGTCTGTTCTTAATCTCTTGAATGTTGAAAGACATTCTTATTGCACATTGATTCATTGCATTGCAGCAACTTCTAGCCTACATTATCATTGTTATGTTATTATTATCAGTATTGTTACTGTTATTATCGTCGTCTCAAATGTAGGATTTTTACTTGCTTGGTTTATCTCAGTTTTGTTTTTTAGCACTTTGGTCAACTGTTGTTTTTTCTAAATGTGCTCTACAAATAAATGTAAAATACATTATTTCCTTTAGACTACCTTATGGTTTCAGAAGTGGCACTCTTCCTGTGGGGCTGGTGCTTAGGTGTGCGCCTCAAAGTAGTTTGGCGATCAAAAGGTGATACTGGCAGAGGATCATTGTCTCGGGTGGGTTTGCCTTCCAAAGTGCTATTGAATGATGGTAGAGATGCTGAGTTCACATAATCTCTTTAAGACGTTTAAAAAATACATTCATGCTATAGGTATAGGGGCCACAACAACAAACATTCCACCACAACTTGCTTTTTACATAAACACAGGTTTAATGTCATGGTATGCTACAGCTGGGCGATTACTGCTAACAGAGACCCAGTCACTAGCATTAGCTAACCTGTTATAGCAAATTACACTTCAGATACAACAGAAAAAGCTTATATCCCATCTCTAATGGTTTATGTGAAAGGCAAAAAATATCATGTTGTTATCAATCAGTATATTGGGAACACAGAGCATGCGTGATGTTAATGTACACACAAGCTCTGTGTTCGCCAATGGACTTATCGATAATAATATAACATTGTTTGTTTTTCTTTCTCCAGTCTTAAAGACAGGATGGCGTGGACGGATGAACTACTGATGGTATTGTGTATATAAAATGTCGTTTTTAATAAACAATCTGTACACTTACAAAGTTATCAATGACTAGTCTTATGTGTTAGGACCCTTATTATACTACCAAAGAAGTCTCAGGCTACTAGCCTTGCAAGTGGTTTAAAATAGCGAATTATTTTTTACCATGAGACATGCCCCGATCGTTCCAAGTTTATAGCGTTTGGGTAGATTCGGCTAAAACCAGCCAACTTAAGAATGCGTTTTTAGACGCTTTTTTGCTCCAGAACGAACATTCGAACTCGTCATCCAACTAAACATATCTCACATCCATTTTACACCGGATTTCCCCTTCAACATTTGATTGATGATGGTTGCAAGTTTAAACTTAACAAAGGCGTTGTTAGGAAATAGTTAACAACTTTCTCTAGTAAGCTACAGCTAGCGCTTACAAGCCTGGCTATAATGTGTGAGAACAGTTGATGCCACACAGAAAACCATTATCTGAAATTTGCTGCTACTTACATTTGAGCAAACGTAGAAATGTTTAGCTGTGCTTGTGCAACTTAATTTGTCGACGTTCAGCTTTTGGTGTGGTCTTCCGCACAGCTTTATCCACTGCAAACATTTTTCAATGTTCCTATTTGGCTTCGGGAAAGGGGAAAAAAAAAACACGTTGACAACTCGGTCGCTATATCGGCTGTCAGTGTTGCAGTTTCCATAACAACACCGTTTTACCATCTTGAGCTCTGAATTTAAAATAATATCTAGTTTCTAGTAATGACTCAACAGCTCAGTTGACTCTTCTCATTAGCCGGAATGTCGAGCGTTCTGATTGGTCAGATTGCCTGTCAATCAAACACTGGCAAAAGGCCAATTGGCTACTTGCCGTCGCTTCCCTGTTTTCATTGCGTTAAACCAGCCAATAGCGCGCCAGTGGGAGAAGCCATCTTGGTGATTGGCTCCCGCAAAAACCGACCCTTCTGGAGGGCTGTTCAAATCGCCGGCAGAACGGGCTGGGGCAGGGCAACCCATCTAGGTTGCATGATGGTCGTTTTACTGTTTTTGTTAAATATCATCCAACCTTGAATAGCCCCGCTTCTGCTATTGAACCGTTTTACTTCCACGAAATGAAACAATAGATATACCCTCAAAGGAATCCATGCTAATCTGTGTTAGGCTTCAGTTGATTCATTACAATATGATTATTAATATCTGGGAATCCTAACCTGGATTCCCCAGGTTCTCCAGGCGGTCAGCAGTTTGCGTTGCCGAATAATCTCTCCTTGTAACAGAAAAACTCCCTCCACGTACTCTTGTCTCGGAGTAGAAATGGTTTGTTGAATATATCCCCGGATCTCCACGGTATCTCCAGTGACCGGCGTGGCACCCGATTTGGTTCCCCCCTAGTTCCTGACTTCCTGTTCCACTTTACGATGATTTACTGATGAGCCGTGCGTAGTTGCTATGGCCGTTTCTCAATTCGTAGCACGCGTACTACGGACTCGATGACTTGCTAGCACGTACTTGGCAAGTCTGTACTTCAAGCACATACTTGCGAGCACGCGAGTACGTACCTGCAATTGGAACAGCAGCGGACTCGATGACGTCACCACCTCTGCTCGTCCGTTAACTGTGCTACGGCCTCATTTAGGCATATACTACTGAACAATATAAACAAATGATACAAAACAAAATCCCAGCCTCTTTCATTTTCAAATAGTATTTAAATATTCTGAATGAATAACAATTGAAAAGATATGAGTGTCCTGTCATGTGTATAAGCTATACACACACACGACCTTACATATATATATTTATATATTATTATTATTATATTAGGACTATATATTATATAAATATATATATAAGTTAAGAGTAACTTAAGCTACAGTTGTAACTTGTGCGTCTTCTCCATATTGTCCGCCCTCGTACTGCTGCGAGTGCGAAATGCATCCTGGGATTTATAGCGGGAGCAAGCACACACGAGCCACCTCCGATGCATGCTCGGTGAAACGGCGATATCGAGCACGCATCCAGAACACTTCCGGGTTTTACGACAGTACTCGCTTGATGCGTGCTTCGAATTGGAACAGTGCTCGGGCAACAACTGATGACGTTTCACGAGTCCACGAGCACACGAGCACGCAAAAGTACGCGAATTGAGAAACGGCTTATGTTATTGTATGTACGGAAGTAACTCAAATCGAAAACAGCTGGACGTACGGAAAGCGAAAGGGGACAAACCTCCCTCCAGGCTGTGTGGCAGTAGTCTGCTGCGTTGTTTTTAGCGTCGCAACACAACAATAATTGTAGACTCTAGGCTACTGTTGTGTCATTTATAACATGAAAGCAATGTATCATGAAGGCATTTGTTAGACCATTCATCAGAATCAGAAAGGATTTAATTCCCAAGAAGGGTTTTACACCAACCAGGAATTTGGCTTGGTGAATAAGGTGCATACATTAAGGCAGACAAAAACAATGAACAATGAACAAACAGTGATATATATATCTAACACAATATAAACAAGCAGGGACATAAGTGATAAATTAAAAATAGGATCATATAGAATAAATGAAAAACTAAAGTAAAAGATATTTAAAAATGTATATATGAATTTACAAATTGGTGATGGATGGGTATGAGTGCCGTGTCAGTCAGTGGGGGTGATGGTCCTGGGACCTGTTAAGGAACCCAACTGAAGAGGGGACAAAAGTAGTCAACAATATGCCATGTCGGGCCATAAAAAGCTTGTTACGGACGCTTGAATAGTACGAGTAATCTACTAGCCGCAAGCTAAGTCAGAAAAGCTGGGCTAAATACATGATAAGAAGCGTGTGGGTATAATAGCATGAACAAAAACTTACCACTGTGAAATGTCCTGGTCCATTCTACGACTAACATCGCCCTCGTCATAAGCGTCGTCAGCTCAATTATCGGTTTCGGGGTCCGACTCATGCTCAAATTGGGAAGGTAGTACTGAAGCCATAGTAGACAGAGTGACAGAGAGCACCAAGCTTCTAAATGCCTCAGAATTCTAAGCAATAGGGTATTTCACATAGGGGTTGTAATACTCATAAAAGTATGAGAAAAAATAATGTGCTAGACAACCCTTTATTGTTGTAAATCAATTCTATGAGGTCAAACAAATTAAATAATAAACAGTAAAAAAGGGCATAATAGGGCCCCTTTAACTTTTCTCTCTTTTCAGGCACAGACATTTCATGGCAGTGTTTAGACTGGTGATTATTTTTCTCACAAAAAAACAATATTGTCTGTCCATTTGATTCGCAGCATAAAGGGTAATGGGTGATGACACCTGGCTTGTAAAGAACAACAAATCCTGGATGCTTGATTTTGATGATGATCGTTACTCTGCCCGGTACAACGGTGGACAGTCAAACATTCATCTCACCCCCGCTGGCTCTAACAGAGTGCGAGTGTATCTGGACCGGCCTGCTGGCACTCTGTCCTTCTACAGAGTGTCCCCAGATGGAGGAGGGTCCTCAGACACACTGACACACCTCCACACATTCCAGGCCACCTTCACCCAGGAGGACCTCCTCCCTGCTTTTTTGGTATGGAGGGATGGTGACTTAGCGTCTCTGTGTCAGTTGTAAACACACACACACACACACACACACACACACACACACACACACACACACACACACACACACACACACACACACACACACGATGATGGTGAGGGTGAGGTTAGCTTCAGGGGGGGCTGAGGGAGGTGGTGAGGGGCCTTCAAAACGCCCCTCCCGATCACCAATCGGTCTCACTCACTTCTCACCTGCTCACACTCAACCGGCAAAACACTTCAATCAGGTGTGAGGGCATAAAAGAGGCCTCAGGTGAGCTCTGCTGTGTTGTAGATGAGCTGCTCTGGCCTGATCTGGATGTATGTAGATCTGTTCCACCACATTTATATTCTTATTTTTATTTTTTGTTGGCCTACGACTAGCTTGTTTTGCAGTCAGTTCAGCTGAACATTTACTGTGTTACAGTAACAAATACATATTTGCTTTGTTACCTTTTTGTACTTGTGCACTGATTTCATCATTAGATCCCCCGAAAGACAGTCTAAACCTTTTCTTACTGTAATGCTTTTCATTTTACTTATCAGTACAGTTACTGTACTGTGAGTATGGCCAAAATAGGTAACATTGGTGTATTCTCAGAACTTCAACAATGTTGCAGTATCAACTATAGATGTACAGTATGACTCTGGGAAGCTGGGATTGTGAGTTTAGCCCATTGGAGCTCATTGGATAGAAAAATACACATTGTATCCTATTCTGATACGCTTATCTTTATTTAAAATAATGTATTATCCTTGTTCAAACCAAATGTATTGTGTAATCCTCAAACAATCGTATATAGTAGTATCCGTACTATATCCCTAATGACAATGTGAAATTTTACATATTCATCCAGAATTTAACCTAAATGTACAACTAAAAATGAAACATGGGGCCTTACATCATACTCCATTCACATGAAAAAAAAATGCAACCGTTATTCAAACAAAATGTAATTTTGCATACAGTATTAATCCTATAGAAAGGGCTATATCAAATCTGACATAGTACTGATCCACAATACTGTACACCTTATAATGAAATATGGAGCCTTACATCAGACTACATTCACACAAATATTATCCATCCAAAATGCAACAATCTGACATCATTGGCAACTACTAGAGCAATCAGAATGAGAAAATCCATTTTTATTGATTTTTGGTGAATATTTTAAACTATTAATTGCATCCTGTTTCATTATAATGCGAGATACCAGCAAAGTGTTACCTGTAGTAATTAGCAGCCCCCATTGGCAGGTACTACTGTACAATCAGAATAAGAAAATGTATTTTTATTGATTTGTGGTGATTTCTTTCCTGAAACGATTCCATGGTAAAGTCTTTGCCACCAGTCTGTGGGGTGTAATTTTTAGATGGTCGCTAAGACAGATAGCAGCAACAAAGATATCGATGGCAACAATTAATGTCGCTGTGATTTTTTTCGATACGGTGTCCTAAAGGGTCCTCAACATACTACACCCGTAATGTAATTAAACCCATTGTGGGGTAAGTCAAAACCTGATATCCGGCGAATATCAAACCTGTTTCTAACTTTTACCCGGCCGCTACAAAACGAGACAACTGTGATCTTACCCTGCTTTTCACCGTCTCTTAAAACCACAGCAATACGATGCACATCTTGCAGGCAGGCAAATTTGAAACGTTGATAGCCTCTACGTCACCTACCTGCAGCACAGGTAGACGAGGCTACCAACTTTATCATTACTTTTCGATTTTTTTTATTGTCGAATAATTGATTAACACGTTCATTTTTTAAATGCTGATGTATACATTTGACCAAGCATTGATAATTTAAATGGCAACTCAAACGGCCCCTTGGACATTCAGATGCAAAGGGGAAGGTGCTAATGCACCCATTGCCGCCCCTCCCCTTCTGCACTAGCCTGCAGAGTACGAGATGGTTTGCTGAATATCTCCGCGGTATCCCCGGTCAACGGGTGATGGAGCAACGCTCTCAATTCTCCTATCGTCAACATCCAGGCATCAGAAGCTGTCAGGGTCTTCTTCTTCTGGTGTATTATTGTATTATTTTATTCTGGTGTTTTATTATGTTATCTTCTTCTGGTGTATTATTATGTTATCTGGCCGGAGGAGGCTTGTTGCTCCATGGCGGCCCGTCTGAGAACTGCCGAACTCTAACGGCCCCAAGGCGCCCTCTAGCGGCTCCCATGCGCCCTCTAGCGGCTCCCATGCGTCCTCTAGCGGATATACACCGTCAATGACATCTGGATGAATAGGTAAGAACCATTGGATACATCCTATATGGTATGAACACAGTTGTTAGATATTTACGTATCTAAATAGGAAACTTGAGTTCTGTCCAGTAGAGGGCGGTAAAACTTTGCATTTCAAAGCTTCGACCGGTAAAAAAAAAGAAGAGCAGAGAAAGCAGATTGTTTTTCACTGTGAAACTGGCGGTTTGATCATGGAAATGATGATTCTGTGGGTTCTGGTCAATCATATCATTTATCATTATTGAGGATAGATGATGAAGTAATTCCTGGGACTTGAGCGAATTTCACACATTGCCCAAAAGTTGATCAACAGAACCAGTGACTCATCTGGAATTTACAGGTTGTAGTAAATGGTTGATATTTCCTGGAGTGAAAAGCATTTGAGATGCCACTTAAGATGCACTTTCTTCATTTGAATAGTGGAAGACAGGAGGTCTTTCCGTTTAATGAAAAAAGTAACCCTTAACCATCTACAAATAAATCAATATTAATAACCGTAAGGTGTGCAGTGCAGTATGCAAGTCTGAAAAAAAACACCCAAGAAGAAACAACAAATAAAAACGAGCACTTATCGACGACATAGATTGATGGTGGGCTGATGCCCCGAAGGAAATGATGCACCGTTTCACACTCGATACTGGACCGAGTTCAAAACCGTGGTCTGCGTTTATCTCCTGAACCTCAAATCGATGGGAAAAAGGGTCCAAAAAGGTGGAGAAATTTGTAAGTTCCTGATTTCTGAGCAACAGGACATGAATCTTGCCTTTAATAAACCGTGCACAATACAATAACATGTTATAAACAGTAACGAGATCTAATCTCCAGTGGAGGGGTCTTTAAGCCATCACGCTTTCATCTTGCATTTGACGGACGTTATTCTATGGTGGACGTCGATGTGCGTGGTCAGATTGCCGCTCTGCGTGAAGCTGAGGCCGCAGAAAGAGCAGGTGTACGGCCTCTCCCCGGTGTGGACGCGGAGGTGTCGGTTCAGGCCTGACTTGAACGTGAAGCTGAAGGTGCAGAACTCGCAGCGGAAGGGTCTGTCTCCGTGGTGGATCCCCCGGATGTGTCTGTTGGCCCCGCCCTTAGTGGTGAACGCCTTGCCGCAGTCCGGACACGAGTACGGCCGCTCACCCGTGTGCACCCTCATGTGTGTCCGGAGGTGAGCTTTGGAAACGCATTTGAGTTCACACACCGGACAATGGAAGAGCTTTTCCACGAATTTGACTCGTCGTCCAATCCGCATTCCAGAGTCTGAGTCTGGACGCAAGTCTCCAACTGGGACTCCTGACCTGGCGCCGCTCTCTCCACCTGCTTCCTCCTTCACGGTTGTCTCATACTGGTCCAACAAGCAGGGCCGAGGCTGTGGTTCTGTTGTATCATACTGGTCCGACGCGCAGGAAAGAAGTTGTGGTTCTGGCTTTACGTCTGTTTCAGAGTCCCCGGTTGGCAGCCAAGCCTCCGTTGGATCTGTAGGCGGAGGCAGAGCGAGTTCTTCGTCATCATCGTCTTCCGTCTTCACGGAACCAGGAGAGGACGGGTCCTGGATGACGTCCTCTTCCATCGTCTCCTGACCGCCGTCTCCCCCAGGGCTGACCCACAGCTCCTCCCGCTCCTCTTTGACTGGTAGGCCTGGGTTCCATGGCTCCTCCTCCTCTTTGACTCGTGTGCCTGGAGTCCATGTCTCCTCCTGGACTGGACGGGGGGAGGGCGCCTCTCTACAGGCCGCGTGCTGCAGGACCTCTGCAGGAGCCGGGGAGATACAGACACAGAGAAACATTACAGAAGGTGATGATGGACGGGGTGAGTAAGAGCAAGCCGTGGTCACATTCGGTGTTCAACACATATGATGACATGGTCGTTTTTCTGTTGTTGCTGCAATCATCCAACCTGGGACCGTCTTACCTCCATGAAATTAAACAATACATCTAGCCTCAAAGGAATCCATGCTAATCTTTGTTAGGCTTCTGTTGATTCATTGCAATATGATTATTAATATCTGGGAATCCTAACCTGCTCTGTCCAAGCGAACCTGGGGACTCCAGGCTGCGGTTAGCAGTTTGCATTGCCGACTATTCTCTCCTTGTAACAGAGAAACTCCCTCCTGGTATTCTGAAATGGTTTGTTGAATATATCCCCGCATCTCCGCGTTATCCCCGATGACCGGGTGATGGAGCACCGCTCTCAATTCTCCTATCGTCCACATCCCGGCATCAGAAGCTGTCATGCTCTTGTTTCTAGGTATATTATTATAATATCGTCTTATAGTGTATTATGTTATCTTCTTCTAGCGTATTATTATGTTGTCTTCTTCTGGTGTATTAATATGTTGTCTTCTTCTGGTGTATTACGCTGGCCGGACGAGGCGCGTCGCCCCCTGGCGGTCCGTCTTGGAACTGCTGAACTCTAGCGGCTCCCAGATGTCCTCTAGTCTAGCGGGTCCCAGGCACCATAATGGCTCGCCTGAGTACTAATGTACTGAGTACATTATTTACAGAACATTTGCAAGTTATTGAAACAGGACATTCGAAATATTAGATCATGGGAACAATTTTAGAAGAATATTAAGTCAAAGAACATTAAAATGAAACACGGATTTACAACGTCAATGAGTTGAGTAGGTATGAACCATTTGATACATTCCTATGAATGGTTGAGTGGTATGAACAGTTCATAGATTTTTATGTTTCTAAATGGGAAACGTGAGTGCTGTCCAATAGGGGGCAGTAAAACTTCGCATTTCCCAGTCTCGTCCAAAAGAAAAGAGGAGCCGGGAAAGCAGATTTCTTTTTCACTGTGAAACCGACGGTTCATGGAAATTATAATTCTGTGGGTTGTGGTTTATCATATAATTTATCATTGAGGATAGATGAATGAGGTAATTCCTGGGACTTGAACGAATTTCGCACTTTGCCCAAAAGGTGATCAAAATAACTAGTGTCTCATCTGGTAGAAACAGGTTGTAGCAAATGGTTGATATTTCATGGAGTGAAAAGTTAAGGAGTCACAATTTCACAAGCAAAAAACGGTTAAAATGAATCTTAAGATGCACTTTGTTCATTTGAATAGTGGAAGACGGGAGGTGTTTCCGTTGATGAATAAAAAGTAACGCATCTAAAAAATAAATTAACATATTTAACCGTAAAGTCTGCAAAAAAAAAAAACACCCAGGAAGAAACCCCCCCAAAAAAGCAAGTTTGACAAAATGTTCAGTCTTTTATTTAAAAACTATAAACAGTCACCAAAGTAAATAAAGCCAATTTCTAAACAGACTGTTAGGTCTATGTATAGTCACACATCCTACCGAGTGAAATGAGGATGGCATGAGCTGCCCCCCCCCCCCCATATCATCATATTACACAACACACCGCAGAGAGAGAGGACGACTCGGGAGAACGACCGCCGGAATGTGGCATGTATCAAGAATGAAAAAATAGTACAATAAAACTCCACACTATATTAAGATAGAAAAAAGTAGTGAAGAAAATATCATACCTGCACATAAAGCGAAGAACACAGGAAAAACCCTGTATAAAAACTCCATGTATTTAAACCGATTTACAAATACAAAAAAAACGTTGAGGGTTTTTTTATCCGGGGGGGGAGGGTTAGGGGAGGGTTGTGTTTGGGGGTGGGGGGGGGACGCGTGGGGGTTTAAGGGGGACACCGTGCCGAACTGATGACGCAACACTAACAGTGGATAAAGTGGGGGTGTGAGGGAAGGAGGGGGGGAGAAGGGATGAGGGGGGGGCAAAACCTTCTGATTTTTTTTTCTTCTACAAAATGACATGAGATATATTATTCCATACTCTTTCAGCCAGCAAAATGAGTTCTACAAGGTATTATCATACAAAACAATGTCACAGTTCCCGCCTAAACTGTCTCCTCTCTCCCCTCCCCCCCCCCCCACCCCCGCCCTCCCGTGCCTGTCCCCCTGACCCCTCCCCCCTTCGCTGGACAGCATCAGTACCTTTGCAGAATTATTTACACGGTTTTAAAGTACATTCATCCACTGCTGAGTATAGAATCACATTGGATACGCGTGAAGGGGGATCGTTACAAAATAAAGCAAAAAACAGAACGGAACCGACGAGAACCCCCTCCCACACTACTGTGTCCTCCCCCCCCCCCCCCCCCGTGTGATGCCACGGGGCCCCAAGGGGCCGACTCAATGAGGGGCTGGCTCCGTGAGGGGGGCCCCCGACTCCAGTGGCTGCATCCGCATGAAACCATCGTCTTTTTTTCTTTATATATATTCACAACTATTTACAGGATTCATCTCATTAATTGTAATGGGATTACATTTTTCCATAATAAATAAGTGAAAATATATCGACTCAAGTAAGAAAAAAAACAAGCTACCAAGTTTTTGAAAAAAAAAAGGTTGGGGGGGGGAAAAACAACAATTAACGAACATTAACGAAAAAACAACACATTTTTTTTGTTTAAATTGCGCCAGTCTCGCCTCCCATGTCCTCCTCCCCCCTCTCCCCCCCCACGGTCCGTCCATCACTGAACACACAGCCATATGAAAACAGTCAGGGTTACCAGGGAAACGATGTGCTCGTGTTGAAGGGTGTCCTCAGGTTGGGGGGGTGGGGGGGAACAGTCTCCAGACCCCCCCCCCCCCCCCCCCCACGCACCTGGGGCCGCTGGTGGAAGACCCCCGTGGCAGTTTGTCGAGTGAGAGTGTGTGTCGCTGTGTGTGTGTGTGCGGGGGGGGGGGGGGGGGGGTCTGAGGGTGGAGGAGGAGGTGGGGTCGAGCAGGCGTGGCAGAGGGAGGCAGGCTTCAGTCTGGGTGGGGGGGTCCCTCCTGCCCCCTGTAGCACCCTCCACAGTGTCCGGGGTCCTCGTCTCCCTCCGGTGAAAGGGGGGGGGAGAGAGGGGGAGAGAGGGGGGGGGGGGCTGGGCAGCGGAGTGAGGAGGCCGGGGTCGGACCCCCCCCCCCCCCCCCCCCGGCCCTCAGGCCTGGAGCGCACGCGTCAGTTCATAAAGGCATTTGGCGAGGGTGGTCGACACCTCCATGTTGCTGATGGCCAGCACGGAGAGGTGGTTCTCATGCCTCTTGACCAACCTGGAGAGAGAGAGAGACAGAGAGAGACAGAGACACACAGAGACAGAGACAGAGACAGAGACAGAGAGAGACAGAGAGACAGAGAGACAGAGACAGAGACAGCAAGAGAGACACAGCGAGAGAGACACAGCGAGAGAGACACACAGACACAGACACAGACAGACAGACATGGCAGAAAAAGAGAGACAGAAGGCAGAATGTAAGCATGGTAAGAAAATGTCAACATAAACAACCTTTCCAGCCGTTACTAATTTCCATGAGGGCCGCTGGGCTCAGACTAACATTAAACCACCACCAGACGCAGAGAAACCGGTTCAACCGGTTCAACCGGCCCCGGGTTGGACCGGGAGCATGCGGGAGGACTTACTTGCGACCACAGTCCGAGTACTTGGCGATGTTCTTTAACGTTAAGGCAGCAGTTAGTCTTATGTGTTTGGTCATTGGTCCCTCTTTCTCATCCTGTAGAGGGAGGGGGGGGGGGGGGGGGGGGGGAGTACAGCACACATCAACATCCACAGTCATGTTTCATCAGAGCATTATTTCTGGTATTTTTACTGCTTGAGTATCAAATCAGAGCCCGACCGATATATTGGTTGATGGAGGCGTTGGACCTCAACTTAAGATCAGTTCAGACTAGGGATGGCGAAAATGTAAAATATTCTTCACCGACCACCCAGCCTCATACCTCAAAGTGATTTCTTTGCACTGAACAAGGACTGCACTTAATTTTGTTGTACTTGATGCAATGACAAAGATATTCTATTATATTCTATAAACCGCGGCACGACCCGGGTTTGAATTAACCGCAAGTTCACCGCGTGTGGAGTGCGGGCTCGAACGCCCACCTGGTTGAGACCCTGCGCGGGACTCACCAGGGGCCAATCCGAAGAGGGCAGCGTTAGGAGCTCATTTGAAACATTGCCGCGGCTCATTTGAGAAAATGACAGCTCCGAAGAGACACGCTTGTTTAGTTTGGAGGAGACGGAAAAAATGAGTGAGGGTTAATTTTTTTCACTTCACACAAAAAGATCTTGGAATGAGATGGCTAACTGTAGTCTTACAGCGTTTAGTCTACTGTCCATAATCATTTAGAGATCATATTCTCCGCCGCTCGCATGCGGGAATATTTAAGACTTGTTAAGAAGTGTCCGTCCGACTCCCAATCGGTCACCTCATCTGATCATCTTTTTGTGAAAAAAAATGATCAGATGAGTGAAACTAACACACTCCACAGTCCACTCTGACCCCAATTTTTGTTTTTAACCGACAAGCGACAAGATTGATCGGTTAACGTCGACACGGTCAACCATCGGTCAAACGGTCATCATCCCTCGTTCAGACTGTAGATAAAGTAGTACTGTAGTCGTCTGAGCAGTCACCCAGGCCTCCCTACAGACGGGGGTTGTTCACTCAGACACGTTGCTCTAGGAGGTAGGTATCGGTGGGGACCACATGGTCTTAACTGGCCCCGCCTTCTTTAACCTCCATCGATATACATCGGCGTATATGTTCTGCCGATATTAAAACTTTAGAACTGGGGTTGATTCATTAGCCTGATCCCCTCTTTATATATCCTCTCAAACCTCTACACAGAGCACATCCGCGTTAACAACGCAAACACTAACGGGGTGACGTCATGTTCTGGGGGGGGGGGGTACTCACGGTGAAGTCCCTGAAGACCAGGTTGCGGGACCCCCGGCGCAGGGCCATGAGGGCAGCGCTGGGGTGATTGACGATAGCTTTCTGGGGCCGCGTGGGCGGGGTGCTGCTGGCCACCGTTGGGGTCCTGCACACACACACACACACACACACACACACACACACACACACACACACACACACACACACACACACACACACACACACACACACACACACACACACACACACACACACACACACACACACGTCAGGACTCTATTGTAGGTTTATGGTCAGGACTCTATTGTAGGTCTATGGTCAGAACTCTATTGTAGGTCTATGGTCAGGACTCTATTGTAGGTCTATGGTCAGGACTCTATTGTAGGTCTGTGGTCAGGACTCTATTCTAGTTCCATCGCCAGGTCTCTACTCTAGTTAAGCAGATATGTGTATCCAAAAGCGCACCATGCAACCTCAAGCTCGTTATGTAATCACTTCTTCAGAGGAGTTGGCTAAAAATAGAAACCCCATATGGCGGGTAGGAGTGGAAATAGCAACAGAATAACTTGATGCTGGTCGCACGTGTTCCGTTAAGTCACACGCCTCCGCCGTGAACATATGTGAGGATCTGGGTCGCTCCCCAGAGAGCAGACACGCCCCGGCAAAAAATCAAAACAAAAACTTTGCAGCCGGCTGGGACAGAGTTTTAGGACGAGTCAGCGAAACCAGCACTTACTGGGAAGCGTTGGGATTGGGGCTGTTCTGGGACTGCTCCTCCAGCTTCAACCCTGCCAGCAGCGCATCCCGGGAACAGTGTTTATCCTGGAGAGGACGGGAGAATGATCAGGTCGAGGCTACCTGGGGTAGAGACCCCCAACCGCCCCGGGTAGAGAGCCCAACCTGCCCCTTGGTAACGACCCCAAAACAGCAATTTTAGCCCAGGGCTCGAGAAATTAAAATATGCTGAACGCTTCAAAAGCATAATTGTCATCGTGAGCCTCATAATAGAATTGTCAAAGTTTTGGGCAAATTGTGATATCTAACCTAACTCTACTCTCCAGACGCGCTGAATCACTGTGCCCCATTGGCTTTATCCTAAGCCAATCAGAGTGCTCCTTACATTTCATAATCACTATCTGCCTCAGTCATCTATTTGACTTGGGCATTTTTGACACTAAATAAAAGATGAACCTTAAAACATAACTTAGGCAACTATGCAATGAGACTAACGATATGTAACACTGCAAGTAAAGACAAAAAGTTAATCATCCAAGTTAAAGTATAGGGGGTAAAGCAAAAAAAGGGAGATTGTGTCTGCGTTGATCCCCGGTGTTCGGTCTGGTGTAAACATTAGCCGCTTGATCGTAGCGCAGCGCTAGGTCGCGACCCACGGCGGCGTACGGTTCGCGCCCCAGTGTATCTGTGGGGTGGGGGTCTCACCTGGAGGTGGGTCACGAAGGAGAGTCTCTGCCGGGGGAAGGGCTCGCAGCCCTCCCACAGACAGTGGCCCCGGTAGGCCTCCTTGCTGCCGTGGGTCGTGGCCCCGTGGTAGAACACCTGCGACGGCGTCTCGAACCACCTGCGGAGAGAGAGGGGAGCGTCGTCAGGGTGATGGGACACACACTTCCCCCCCCATGAAGACTGTAGATAGCACGGCTCCTTATGGTGCTGTAGTCGTCTGAGCAGTAACCCAGGCCTCCCTACAGACGGGGGTTGTTCACTCAGATGCGTTGCTCTAGGAGGTAGGTATCGGTGGGGACCACATGGTCTTAACTGGCCCCGCCTTCTTTAACCTCCGTATGCTCGGCGGGGGAAGTGAACCCCGAATCGCGATTGAGCGAATGGATTGGGCGTGAAATCCATCCACGTAAAAGTCTGGATTCTTTTGAATTGATTCTGATTATTTTTTTCTGTGAGCAACGTGTCAAGGACACTCTTCTACCACCATCTTTAATTATAAAATCTCATTTTAATCAATCGTTACTGGAACATTGCAGTATATATATTCAACCAGAAATGAGTCACACTTGGCAGTGTCCACCCAGATATGGGGAGCAGACAGACAGACAGACAGACAGACAGAGAGACAGACAGACAGAGCTGGGCGACTGACCGTTTACACGACTGCCACAGACACTTGAAGTTCTGCCCTGCTTTCCTGATGGGCTCCGGGGCTGCGGGGGGTGGGGCGAGGCTGCCTGCCGGGACGGGGGCGACGGGAGGGGGACCGCTGAGCTGCAGGAGGGGGAGACGGGTTAGGGACAGAGTTCACCTCAGACACACACTTTAACACGTTAAAGACGGGTTAGGGACAGAGTTCACCTCAGTCATACACACTTTAACCCGTTAAAGACGGGTTAGGGACAGAGTTCACCTCAGTCATACACACTTTAACACGTTGAAGACGGGTTAGGGCACAGAGTTCACCTCAAGCATACACACTTTAACCGTGTTTTTGTTAACACCAATTCTAAAGTAGATCAGAAATTGAAACTGAAATTCGAACACAGATTAAAATAACATTTGGCATCCATGTTTATCGTGTTACTAAAGCACCTGTAGCCTGTACAGTGCTACGAGGAATGTCTGGACAAATGATATTGATAGTTAAAACCCAGGGACAAGATAGTGAAACCATTACTTTGAGATTTATTTTTCACAAGACAAGAGTCCTCTTCTATAATCTTGATATAACTTATGGTTTCTTTGTGGTGACAAGATGGAGGCGGTGGGCCTGAACTGAATATAAAGTAGTGCTGTAGTCGTCTGAGCAGTAACCCAGGCCTCCCTACAGACGGGGGTAGTTCACTCAGATGCGTTGCTCTAGGAGGTTGGTATCGGTGGGGACCACATGGTCTTAACTGGCCCCGCCTTCTTTAACCTCCATGTGCCTCACCGGGGAATCGAACCCCGGTCTACCGAGTGATAGGCCAACGCCTTGTCTCTGAGCTAATGGATCGATAAGACCTACAGCCTGTGTCTGGATTAAGTTCCCATCCGATAGTGAGAAAACAAACCGCTCTTTATTCACACAATGAAACGACGGGCAGTTTTTAAAACCTGACATGAATAATGCATGTCTTACTACGCATATACCCAGCGCATAGAAACCACACATTTCATCACACAATGCATTTAAAAACAGGGCGATTTGGGCACCATGTAGACTCGCTGCAGTGTGAATCGCTCGCTGACGAGTGTCAGGATCAGCGCATGGATTAACACGTTTTAAACTAAATGTTTTACACTGCCTACAGATAGCCTTCACTGATTGATTCAGCTTGAGGAGGTTAACGCGGTGAGGGGAAAGGATTCACTGCCAGTATTGATGTGCAGCTGGCACACACTGCCTTCTGGGGCGGTTCAATACCCTCCATCACTGAGACTTAAGAGGACCTGTATCACATATCTAAACAACGAGAAGGCTAATTTGACCACCATGTGGAATATTTGTGATCAATACCTCCATTATAAAAAACAGGATTTTAAAATGCAGAATGAAGAAACTAATTAAAACAGTTAAATAGTATAAAGTATAAGAACTCATTCTCTGTGAAACTATTTTCATTTCCTCCCTGTAGTTATATAGCCGTATATACAAATGATCTACTGGAAAGAAGTTTTCTGCAATAAACATGAAAATACCCACAAACCACCGGGCCTAGCAGCACTCAGCCACCCGGGCCGGAGGAGCCTGGGCCCTCAGGTGGAGGACAGGGGGGGAGGGGGAGACGGGGACTCACCGGGGGGCCAGCTGCCTGTGGGGGTGAGCAGGTCCTCTGCAGAGAGGCCTTCTCTATTGCTACTTTGGCTACTGTGCTTGGGTCCGTTCCGGCGGGCACCGCCACCATGGTGGCCGTGCTGCCCGCGTTGTTGGGGTCGCTGATGGTGATGATCCGCACGCCCACCTTACTGGGGACCACCGGGGGCCAGTCCTCGGGGTCCGAGGGCCGCTTGAGGCCCCGGGGCTCGGGGGCCAGGCCGTTGGCCGAGGCGGCGGCGGCGGCGGTGGGCCCCTGGGAGGTAACAGTGATGGTGGCGGTGGGGGGGTGGGGGGCGTTGGGGAGCAGCCGCTGTCTCAGGGCAGGGAGGGCGTGGCCGGGCCCCGTGGGGCCGTTGGCGGCCGCCGGGGGCCCGTTGGCCAGCCGCTCCGCCTGCGGGACTTTGGCGGTGTCCTGCTGGGGGCCGGGGTGGGGGGAGCCGGGCCCTGACGCGCCCACCTCCCCGTTCCCCACGTACTGTCTGGAAGCCACGTGATTTGGAATGTTTTTGTTGTGGACGCCGCCGCCGCCTCCGCCGTCACGCTCCACGTCGCACACGCCGTTCACCAGCGTCTTGCCGCCGCCGTCCCCCGGAGCCGGCCTCCCGTTGGCCCCCGCCGCCGGCCCGTTGGGAGCCGCCGTGCCGATCCCTGAGTGGTGTGACGGCAGGCCCGCCTCGGCGCACTTCCTGCCGTTCAGGAGCTTGGCGCCGGGCGGGGCCAGCTCCCCGTTGCTGGCCGTGCCGTTGGAGGAGCCGCCGTCGGCCACCGACGAGTTCTCCATCACCTCGATCCTCCGCTCGTGGAGGTGCAGCCCCGCTGCGTCCTTGGCCTCCTCCTCCTTCTGGCAGATGATCTTGTCGCCCCTCAGCGGGCCCGGGGCCGGGGGAGGGGGCGGCGGCGGCGTGGCCGGCGCGCGGTAGGGCGTCGACCCCGTGGGGAACGGGGGCGGGGACACGCCCGGCGCCACGGCGCCCTGGCTGACGGCGGCAGCGGCGGCCGACGTGGTGAAGCCCGTGCCGGGGACCACCGTGAAGGTGACCTGCCCCCCCGCCGCGGGGCCCTGGATGACGGTGGCGGCCCCCGGGCTCCCGGCCGAGAGCACCTGGCCCGGGAGCAGCTGCACCGCCTGGAGGGGGGCCCCCCCGCCGCCGGCCTGGAGGGGCCCCGCGACCAGCTGCATGCTGAGCTGCTGGGGCTGCGGGGGCGGGCCCTGGGCCGTGTAGCTGGCCTGGTAGACCACCTGCTGGGCGGGCGCCGTCGGGCCGGCGGCGGCGGGCGGGGGCACCTGGGGGGCCGGGAGGATGAGCTTCCCCCCCGGGGTGCTGGGACCCCGCTTTGGAAGCAGAAGCTGTTTGATCAAGCTGGACTCGGCGGAGGTAGGTGGGGGCGGCTGGGCCACGACCTGGAGCTGCTGCTGCTGCCGCTTCAGGGACAGCATGTGGCTGACCGTCTGCGGCTGGCCGTGGGGGTGGGGGGGTGGGGCGCCCGCGGGGGGGCAGGGGCCCGAGGGGGGGGCGTGCGGCCCCGCCGTCGGGAGCGTCTGAGCCGCGCCGGGGTTGGCCAGGACGATCTGGTGGAGGGCGGGCGTGTAGGCGGGGCTCTGCTGCTGGGCAGCGCCCACCATGACCACGCCCTGCGGCGGCTGAGCGTGGGAGACGGCGGCGCCGGTCGCCGTCGCCGTCATCGTCAGACCCCCGGGCGGGGGCGGCGCCGGCTTGGGGGCGATGTTTTGGAAGGTGACCCGCGGCGAGCCCTGGGCGCTGGAGACGCCCGCGATGGTGAACACCTGGCCCCCGGCCACCTGGAAGTTCTGGATGGAGGAAGAGCCGGGGGCCGCGGCGTTGGGGGCCTCGGGCTGGGGCGTGGCCCCCAGTGGGGGGCACACGCCCTGCACCCGGGCCGTCAGGATGTGGCCGGGGGGCACCTGCTTGAAGAGCGTGACGGGGGCCGCGCTCGACGACTGCTGGGGGTGATGCGGGTGAGGAGGGGGGGTCTGGGGACTGTGGTTGTGGATGACCGCCGTCGACGCGGGGATCTGGATCATGGGGCCCGCGCGGAGCTGCTGCTGTGTGGCGGCGGCCAGCGGGCTGGGGGCCCCTTGCTGGGGGCCCGGGTGCCGCGGCTCGTGTAGGGTGAACGCCACGGGTTGGGGGGTGCCGGCCGGGCCCCGCACCAGCTGGGCTCCCAGGACTAGAGGGCGGAACGGGGGGGGAAGAACAACAACAGGCGGTGGTCAGTGATGGGGAGACGCTTGTGTGTTAGGAGCCGAGAACGATCCCAAGCAAACAATTAAAACGAGAGCCGCTACGACCAAGACTGCTGAGGTCTCCGAACAAACAAAAAGTCACCAACGATTGCCTTTTCCGAATTTTGTTTCCGAATTCGCTAGCTCACCTGCACCGAGTGTGTAAGTAAGCCGTGGGATTCGGAAGCAGAACAAAGTTCGGTAACTTTTATTTGTTCAGATACAGCAGTGGTCCATTCCCAACCCTTTTTTTCCTCAAAGTAATGCAGGAATTTCAGAGGTGCGAGACGGGCGGCGAAACGTCGACAAACCATGGAGTTTGCGTCGATGACGCCACTTGTTGCTTGACTGCGTCAGTAGTGGATGCATTCGTCACAACTCGTGTTCAGCACGCGTATGACGGTTCGCTCCGGTACACCTCGGGTCCTCTGCGGCCTGCGACGCAGCTTCCCTCCTCACTACATCCCCCCGCCACACCACACACTCTGAGAAACACGGCTTTACGTAGCGACGAAGACCGCCGTGCACATGCCCACCTGAGGGGGGCGCTACAGCCTCGGCCATCATCTGGGGGCCGGCCGGCTGCTGCTGGTAGTACAGCTGGATGGGCAGGGGGATGGCCTTCCTCCTCATCCCCACCAGGAAGATCTGCACCTGGCTGCCCGGCTTGGCGTCGTCCTGCCGTCGCATGGTGTGGTTGGGGAACACCGTCCTGTGGTGAGAGGGTGAGGGAGTCACTCATCCGTTCATCCAGGGCCACTTTCAAAATAATTAGTGCAGTTTTGGGGGGATTATCCGATTCAAATCGATACGGCATGTGCCCTTACATGTGCCCTTTTCCTGTTGATGCTTGAAGCTTCAAACAGCGGGTCAGTCTCATGTTGTTAATGGACTGCATTAAGGTGTGAATACAAATCGAACCCCATGGGACATCAACCAAGAGAGGGCCTACAGACAGAGGACGGTGTGTGTGTGTGTGTGTGTGTGTGTGTGTGTGTGTGTGTGTGTGTGTGTGTGTGTGTGTGTGTGTGTGTGTGTGTGTGTGTGTGTGTGTGTGTGTGTGTGTGTGTGTGTGTGTGTGTGTGTGTGTGTGTGTGTGTGTGTGTGTGTGTGTGTGTGTGTGGCGGACCGTAAGCATTTCAGGAAGCCTGTGGAGTTCAGGATGTTGGTGCGGCCCATCTTGCTGCACGTGGCCAGGTACTCCGAGTACACCTCCGACCGCGACACAGACGCCTCCGCCTGCACCTCAAAGTGGGCGTTGAGCCTGAGGGAGTTAGACATGTTGTGTGAGAGGTGGGCGACGGTGGACGGTTGAGAAGGCCGTGTTTCAGACCTGCTGCGGATATTGGATTCAGGTGAGAGGACACAATTCAAATGTGGAGGTTGAGGGAGGATTAAGGGAGGAGATGCGCGTTGTTGGTATGCGACGGCCTCACCACTGTAGCGTAAACTTCTCCCCGTCCAGCTCCACGATGCCAGGGGGGGTAGGAGTCGCCGGGGCTGGAACACGTGTTACTGGAGATGGAGACGGAGACAGAGAGACAGAGAGACAGAGAGAGAGAGAGACAGGGACAGAGACAGAGAGAGAGACAGAGACAGAGACAGAGACAGAGACAGAGAGACAGAGACAGAGACAGAGACAGAGAGAGAGAGAGAGAGAGAGAGACAGGGACAGAGAGAGAGAGAGACGAAGAGAGAGACAGATGAAGAGAGAGAGAGAGATGAAGAGAGAGAGAGAGAGAGAGAGACAGACGAAGAGAGAGACAGATGAAGAGACAGACGAAGAGAGAGACAGACGAAGAGAGAGATACAGACAGACAGACAGAGAGATACAAAGAGGGACAGAGAGAGAGAGAGACAGGGACAGAGAGAGAGAGACAGAGACAAAGAGAGAGACAGATGAAGAGAGACAGATGAAGAGAGACAGATGAAGAGAGAGACAGATGAAGAGAGACAGACGAAGAGAGAGATACAGACAGATGTAGACAGTGAGATACAGAGAGACAGACAGAGAGATACAAAGAGGGACAGAGAGAGAGAGAGAGAGAGAGACAGAGTGAGAGAGACAAGACATATTAGAGACCAATAGGATCCGAGCCACTGCAGCAGTTTGAGTTGCAGATGGAGCGAGGGGAACAAAGCCTGATAATTACCTTGGGTTTAATAACAACGCATTTCTCTGGTTTTCCACCAGGTGTCAGAAGGAAACGAGTGATAGGATTACGTAGCGGTAAGACTCTGCTACAGTGCTGTGTTTATTTGTCCCCATGACCCACGCGGTGGTATTTTTACACATAGTAACAGAAATGGAAAATCTTCCCATTATTTTTGGACGTCCATTAACCTACTAATGAGTCAAAGAAGGAGAGGTGTGGAGAGAGATCTGGTAGACACAACATGCCCCCACATCTTCTGTGTTTAGACTAACACGGGCCGTTTGGTGACACCGATTCCCAAAGCGTCAGACTATGGGGCTGATGCTGTGGCTTGCATGGTGGCCCTTCAAGCCTAGCCAGGGTTCCTGCCACGCTCTGGTTCAGATAGAAATGCCCTTTCATATCTGTCTCCAACAGATCCTTGGATAGACTCGGAATATATACTCTGATTTGTTTTTTGTCATTTTTTTATTCAAGGGCATTTAGCAAACGCTTTATCCGCTGGGACTTACAACGGTTCATACACATATTCACACACGAACGGCGGAGTCAACCCCTCGAGGCGACAGCCAGCTCGTCGGGAACAGTAAGGGTGAGGCGTCTCGCTCAGGGACACCTCGACACTCAGCTAGGAGGAGCCGGGGATCGAACTAGCACCCTTCTGTTTACAAGTGAACTCGCTCAACCAAATATCATACATCATGTTTTGCATGACTATTATTGTATTCAAACTCTGGTCGTGATCAGGACGTTACCAACGCCCAGCTCGCTAGATCCGTACGACCCACTAGGGAGTGGTGCGGGGACACTCACCAGGTAGGGGGGCCCCGGGGGCCGGGACAGGGGTCTGCTCCACCAGCTGGGGGCGCGCCTCGGCCGCCTGGCCCGCGCTGGCCTGGTGCTCGATGAGCCGCACCGCCGTGAGGGCGTCCGGCCCGAAGGTGTGGAGGTCCACCGAGACGAGACGCACCAGGAGGTCTGGGGGGGAGACAGAGGAGGGAGGGGGGGGGGGGGGAGAGAGAGGGGAGACAGAGAGGGGGAGAAGGAGGAGGAGGGGAAGGGGGAAGACAGAGAGGGGGAAGGGGGGAGACAGAGAGGAGGAGACGGAGGAGGAGGGGGAGGAAGAGGGAGAGAGGAGGAGGAAGAGGGAGAGAGGAGGAGGAGGGGGGAGACAGAGATGAGGAGACGGAGGAGAAGGAGGAGAGGGGGAGAGGAGGAGGGAGAGAGGAGGAGGAAGAGGGAGATAGGTGGAGACAGAGAGGAGAGAGGTGGAGAGGAGGAGTGGAAAACATAGAAAGGGAGACAGAGGGGGAGACAGAGGGGGAGACAGAGGGGGGGGATAGGGGTGAGTGGAAGTGAAGAGGGGGAGACGGAGGTGGAGAGGAGGATACACGTGAGTCTCAGACGTGGGTACCGATCGCGGGGCGTTCCATCCTGATAGCTACACTTGACTCGTGGCCCGCTGATGACACTTAAGCGCACTTAGCGGTGCGTTCGATGGCAGACAGGATGCAGAATGTACTCCACGCTGGAGCACGCCTGGACGGAAAAACAGCCGGCGCGCTCTCTGCCGTTCATTACCTCGCTGAAACCCGCCCACGCGGTGGTCCCACACGGTAAACACGCTCTCTAACTCGGTCTATCTGATCGCTAAAAGCTATAACCCCCTCATGTCGCTCTGTTAGTCATGGTCAACGACGGAGAGATGTCCCACCGTCGATACGAGAGACCGTCGGAGACATGGGCATCCACTTTGAGACACTTTTTCTAGGTTTAATTTAACCCTATGAAACAAAGCTCATCCCAGCCACTGACTGATCATTTCAACTCCATGTTCCCCTCGTCAAACGAGCCTTCACTCACTCACTGACACATGCCAGAGGAACGGGACCATATTGCTCCTGATCCGTCGCTCCTTGTCCTGGCAGCCCGTCAGCCTGTGATCAGACTTGGATCTTCTCCCCCCCCCCCACCCTTCTCCCTGCGACACAGACCTCTTCTCCCCCATACGAGCCAGGACTCGCCACAGACAGTTGTGGCAGGCATCCGCCTTCAATTCACAGGTCAAAAATATAAAAGTGTCGTAGACTCCTACACACTCACGTCTGCCAGCGGATGCCTGAACAGTCTGTTTGCTTGTTGCGTCGCACTGTGCGAGCCAAATCTTGCATTGAGTATTCGGTCCATCGTTTCGTTATGCCTTTCATGTTGGATGAATGCCCAACGTTTGTTGTTTACATAGCATACCAAGGACATTAAATATACCCTGTTCCTTGGAGTATGCGCCTGTCTTTTAAGTACGCTATAACCTGTGCAGAACCTCTACCAGATGCTACCGTGGTGGGCATAAAAACATAAGAAGCTGGGACTGCAAGGATTTCAAATACCCCATCTCATGCTTTTTAAGGGTTAATAATTGCATTTCGGGGTACTACTAAAAGGGTTACAACACCTTGCCCATGCGTCGGCAAATACAGCCCCCCCCCCCCCGGGAAGTTATGAACATTGTGGGTAGCCAGGAGGCCCAACTTCTGCACAGTATGTTGTCACACTATTACGGAAGTAAAGTTTGAGAACAAACGTGCTGCTTCAGGCACTTATTGAGTGGCGTTCTCAGTGGGCGCAAATACTCCCCCTGGCTCAGACTTATATTTTTCTAGCTTAGCAAACGTAAAACATGTACACATATTTAATATAGGAGTCTCAAGGAAAGGGCAAAGTCGAAAAACCATGATATCACCCCTTTAAGACCTAAAAAAAAAAAAGTCAAAAAGTTTGAGAACCACTGGGTTTAATAGTCCTTCCAGGACATAAACACAAACTATGGACAGAGTCGGGCCTCTTCTGGAGCGGAAGACCATGGCTGATTTGAGCACGTTTTAACCCGCGCAAAAACCTCTTCAAGTTTAGTTTATTGGTTTAGTTGAGGACCATGTGCAGAACAGTTTCTATACCAGAGTGAGCTGAATAGTTAAATTGCATCAGTGGTCCCCGGATTGCACGATGCTCGCGTCGGGGGGGGGGGACGTACCTATGCTGTGGTCCACCGAGGCGATCTTGGAGCAGGGGATCTCGCCGAGCTGGGCCAGGAGGTAGAGCACCTCCAGGGAGGACATGAGCAGCATGAGGTCGGGCAGCGTGAGCAGGGCGATCACCTCCCGGTACGAGTCCCGGTCCACGTACTCGCAGATCAGCACCGCGTTGTCCTCCGCCTTGCTCAGGTTGCCAAGGATCTCCATAGCTGCGGGACGGGGGGACGGGGGGGGACAGGAGAGAGAAGGTTTAGCACCCCGGTGAGCGTGCGTACCATATAGGCTCAGTCCTGAACGCAGCGACCCGGGTTTGAATCCTGCCCGGGGTCATCTGCTGCACGTCCTCCTCTCTAACTCCCATACCTTACTCTCTATCTCATTCTATAATAAAGCATAAAAATGCAAAAATAAATCTTTTAAGATAAATAAATAAACTAGGGGTCCCCTACCCTTACCCCACAGGAGGTCACCTGTTTGCAGATGAATGGTAAACGGACTGCAGTTCAACAGCGCTTTTCTAACCAGTAGCCACCCCAAGCACCACTGCCGCCTAACATTCACCCATTCATGCACACATTCACACACCGACGGCGGTGTCTAACCATGAAAGGCGACAGCCAGCTCGTCGGGAGCAGTTAAGTTGAGGTGCCTTGCTCAGGGACACCTCGATACTCGGGGCCAAGACCGGCACCAAGACCAGGCCCGGAACCTCACCTCTCATTTTGAGGAAGCGGTCTCTGGACATCAAGCATTTGGTGATGGTGTGGAACATCAGATGGGTGGTCCGAAAGTCCACTGGGTCCAGCTGGACCTGTAGGGAGACACAGAGGAGCAGAACCCTACGTTACGGCGGTGTCTTCAGAGGTCCGGTCTGCAGGGCCATTAGGCCGGAGTCTAACCACAGGTTTAAAAGAGGAACGTGAACAATGACAGATAATGAAGACGCCGTCTGGGGTGGGATTAAGGATCTGGTTCGTTTCTGGAGGTGCAGCAAAGCCGCAATTCGCCGCGGAGCGTTGATGTTCTACGGTGCTGCTGTCACAGAAACCAACACAGAAATCAGTGGTGGGGGCGCAACTGGGAAAGCTCACTAGCGTTTTAAATTGTGCTAGCTTCACCTGGGAGGGTTGGATCAATCTTAGGGTTGACATTATCCCCATGAACATGAATAAAATAATGATGATTCTAAAACACTCAACTCTTACATGTTGAACATCATATGAAACTCCAGGATTGCCACTAACAATATTGAAATATTAAGATGGCGGCCGATCACCTAATGACATCAAAAGGCCCAGCACATAGCCCCCAAACATTTACACACGGCCTCAAAAAGCCTTTGTTAGCCACACAGACCGTCACGCTTCCTCCAGTAAAGCACCACCTTTAAACCACACCAGACGCTCCAACGCAAGCTGTGGTTTCTTGCTGAATCAATGGCCAGGCCAACACGTGTGCAGATCTAACTTAAAGCAACAATAAAAACCACATCCTGGTCCTTCTGATCATTGACGCGCGTGCGATTGCGATCGAGCGCACATCACTGTGAAGTCAAAGCGCATGTTGATGCTTCAAGATCAGAGAAAAGCGAGAGATTACCGTGGCTTATATTAGGGGTGGAGGGGGAAAAAATCGATTCCTGTTCATATCGGGATTCTGTGCTTCCTCGATAATTGTATTGTCTACCACAATATTTACAGAATCGCAATGAATAATCGGAAGCATCGCATCATAAAGTCCCCGCTGATTCACGTCCCTACTAAACAGCAGCAGTGGAATTCATCTCGTCTTCTCGGAGATACTTCACAGCTCGCATCGTGTCGCCTGCTAAACACAAACTGAGCCACTAACCACAACAACAACAACAACAACACAGAGTGCGGATATTTTTAAGAGCAAACTCAAAATCCTGGGGTTGACACTAAGGTTTGAAAAGCACTTGCCCATTTTTACCTTTAAGTGGCTTTTAATTAAACAACTTATACAGTATATCCATTTTCACACAGACATCGCTTTAGGTTTGTTGTTACATGTGTGAATATCGCTGGGTGTGTCGTGCGAGGGGGGGGGATCGTATTAAGCACTTTGTGTCACATTAGCTTGCATGAAAAGGGCCATACAAATAAAGTCGGGGGTCAGACCCACCTCGGCGGCCACGTTGCCCAGCGTGTCCAGGCCCAGCTGGCGGAGGGAGATGAGGCTGCAGTGGGCGCAGAGCAGCAGGAAGCGCAGGCACGTGCGGCTGGCCGCCAGCAGCTTCACGTTGGTCTCCTCGAAGGAGAGGTTGCGCAGGATCACCGCCACCTGCAGCACCCGCTGGGCCTCCATGTCGCTGATGCCGGGCGCCCGCGGCGGGTGGAACAGCGCCGGCACGGGGGCGTCCGATGACGTGCCGTCTGAGGGGCGAGGGAGAGAGGGATCGACCAAGACGGACAGAGGGAGACAGAGACAGACAGACAGAGATAGACAGACAGAGGGAGACAGACAGAGATAGACAGACAGAGGGAGACAGAGATAGACAGACAGAGATAGACAGACAGAGGGAGACAGACAGAGATAGACAGACAGAGGGAGACAGACAGAGATAGACAGACAGAGGGAGACAGAGATAGACAGACAGAGACAGACAGACAGAGATAGACAGACAGCGATAGACAGACAGACAGACACACAGCGATAGACAGACAGACAGACAGCGATAGACAGACAGACAGAGAGAGGAAGGTAGACAGACAGACAGACAGCGATAGACAGACAGACAGCGATAGACAGACAGCGATAGACAGACAGACAGCGATAGACAGACAGACAGAGAGAGGAAGGTAGACAGACAGACAGACAGACAGACAGACAGACAGACAGACAGACAGACAGACAGACAGACAGACAGACAGACAGACAGACAGACAGACAGACAGAGACAGAGAGCGAGAGGAAGGGAGACAGAGGGACAGAGAGAGAGTCAAAGAGAGAGGCTTGGTTAGTCTGAGCAGTGCTGTGCTGTGAGGGGATGGGGGGGGGGGGGGAGTGGCTACTGGACTCCACTGGGAGACGTGTTAGTGGGGAAAATGTAATGGCTTCTGGAAAACTAATCAACACCCCGTGGTAATCGTTTTAAATGTAAAACAAGAACTCCATTTAAGTATTTTCTGGTAGCCGAACTAAAGACTACAGAGAGTTCACAATAAAGGAGTCATTCGTGCCTTTTCATTTTATTTTTGTCTGATGTGATTTCCGATGGAATGGGGGAAACGCTGGTAGAGCGAAGCCGTCCTACTCACCATGCGTTGGGCTCCTCCTGTCCCAGATGAGCTCCCTGATCTCCACATCCTCCACCACCTCCTTCCAGAACTAAGGAAGCACAAGGCCAGGGTTAGGGTTAGGGGGTACACCGCCCGGCCCATCCAGGCCCTCAACCACAAGCTGACCATCCGAGGTCACGTTCATTGTCAATTATTTATGAATCCGAAAAATAGGAGTATTCCTTTTTGCACGGTACACTGACGTGGAACAGGGATTGTACAATCCAGGCTTTGATTCGGTTTACATCCTTGAGGCAAAACAGAAGATTGCCCCCCAAAAGCTTTTGTGTTAGGAATAGAATAATCGGATTCTAGGAAAGGGATTAGTCCGGCCTTACCCTGACGAAGTCCCGGGACGTGTTCTCCTTCCAGTCGGCCCCAAACACTCCAGAGAAGCTGCCTAGCGCTGGGGGAAACAAAACGCGAGAGAGAACGTTACAGAGAGCGTTCCAACAGCGGTTCCATATGCTTCCTCTATTCCCTCCCAGTACAAAGTTAGGATGCGCACTTCAAGGCATCGAGGAAGAAAAGATGCTTTGATCTTCAAACACTCAGGGGGGGGGGGGGGGGGGGGGGGGGGAGAGAGACTGCTTGGTGGGATTCACACCCCGAGTTAGTTGGATGCCTCTGACAATGGACTTCTCATTTATCCTTTAGGCTTGTGTAGCCGTGACCGAGTGTAATAACAATGTCACATAAAAGCATGTATAATGTCTATAGCATTCATCGTCTCCAAAGGGTACAATTAGCAGTCGGAAGATGGATTAAATAACACTTATAAACACGTTAATATGGAACGTCAAGTCGCCATCCCTAAAAGAAAATTAAACAATTGCAAATTTCTCAAATCGTCCGCCCGGTTAAAAACCGGGAAGAGGCAGCGTCGCTAAGGGAACCACGTACAGTCGTCGAAGACGCCAGTGTGGGCCAGGAGCAGGGTCACCAGCTTCGGGTCCTTCTCCAGCTGCATGGCGTGCTTGCTCTCGTTGGAGAGCAGGGTGCACACGTTGACGGCGAAGTCCACCTCGTTGGGCAGGCCCGAGAGCAGCGACAGCACCAGTTTGTTGTAGTCGCACGGCGCCGCGAAGTCCGTCGACAACCCATAGCTTTGGCGGAGATAGTCTGGGAGGGGGAGCGAACGACAACAAGAAACAACGGTTTCAGTACAAGCCTCATGTTTATCGTAGTCCGGGCCTACAGAGCGATATTTCAGCTTCATAGAGTGCTGCTAAGAACAGCTTCACTTGGAAGAACGATCGTCCTTCTGAACTCTTTCTGAAGTTCACCACCACATCTGTATTTAGAGAATGATGAGGTGCCGTGAATGTGGGTTCAGCCACACTTCAGCCCATGAGATGATTGGTGATTTAGGGGTTAGCGGGAGAGACAGAAACTGTGGGCTGCATACAATTTATTTAGGTTTTTATGCAGTTTCCAGAATCTCACCCCTATGGCAATGAGGTGTGTGTTGGCCTAGACTTTTACGCCCACCAAGACTGGCTGTAGATCTAGACTCAAAACATTGCTTGCACAACTTTAAACAAAGCATGGAGCAGTAGAGCAGGCTTAGAAAGCCACCCATTCCTATTAGATGAAATGAGCCTGTAAGCCTTGGACACGCCATACAGATAATACCAGTGACAGACCGAGCGCACACAATCAAATGATACTCCGGGTTTGATGATTACTCCACTCTTGTTACCTACCTCTGTTTCAACACAGTTCCACTGCTTTAAGAAGGTCACAGACATCCCTAAACCGTCTGGGGAGCATGAATAATTTGCTGGTAGGAGTCAGCAAATGTCAAGGTTGTAATTCCGAACGTTATCTGGGGATTGCTGCGATTAAGAGTCGCACAAGCACTTCTCGTGGTGTTGATATGCAACATCCGCCGACAAAAAGGGGTTGTTTCATCTATTATTTTTAAACAATGCTGCTACAAGCAAGTTAAAAAATGAGATAAAAAGTCGGCAAAAGTAATAGTCTATGGATGTTCACAACGGCCAGGCAGAACACTGTGAACAGTTGAACATCGAAACAGCTGTTGCTGGTTGGGAGCTAGGAAGGCCTACCTGATACAGTGTGTTGCTGGTAGTTATAGGAGCAGGGAATTGCACCGATTGGAAGAGAAATTTTGGGATTCCCCGGTGGCGACTCGTCATCGTCCTCCCCAAAGTGGTGTACTTTCTCATATTTCTCCAAGTATCTGTTGAGAGAGAGAGACAGAGCGAGGGAGAGAGGGAGAGAAGGAGGGAGAGCGACAGAGAGAGAGAGAGAGACGGAGAGAGGGAGAGAAGGAGGGAGAGCGACAGAGAGAGAGAGAGAGAGAGAGAGAGAGAGAGAGAGAGAGAGAGAGAGAGAGACGGAGAGAAGGAGGGAGAGCGAGAGAGCGAGAGAGAGAGAGAGAGAGAGAAAGAGTCACAGAGAGGGAGAGAGCGATATAGAGAGACAGAGAGAGCGACAAACAGAGAGAGCGACAGAGAGAGCCAGAGACACAAAGACAAAGAAAGAGACACATCAGGTTACCACTTAGCAATTCTTTCATAAGTTACCCAGTGTTTATTGAGGCGAGAGCGGAGCGCCTTGGATTCCTCTTTAAGTGAAGTCATGCAGATTAATTATTTACTCTGCAAGACTCTACTGCCGTGGTTTCAAAAGGCAGGTACAATTCATTGCAATGCAGATAAAATCAAAAGCAGTTTTCTGTTGTTACGGCCTTCTTGCTCATGAGTAAACCTTTAAAAATAGATGTATACAAATACATATAAAAGAAGAAATCCAAAACATTGTGTTGAGTAGAGAGACAATGCTCAGAGACACAGGTGAATAGAACGACAATGCTCAGGTAGAAAGTCACCAGGTGTGACACAGTGCAGATGTGTAACCAAGATACGGGTTACGATTGTGCGTTCTAAACCGCACACCGACAGACAGCTGCCTTTTGTTCCAGTTCAACGTCATAACCATCAGTGCTTGGGTTACATCCGTAAACAAGGCGATAATCTCTCCATTATCCACCTCCCCAACTGCCCGGTGTCCTGTACAGCCAAACAGGGTGTATCCCCGACATCCTCAGCCTACGCGGGAGCCAACTCTAAACCGGTTACCAGACACCTGCCGCTGTACAGTGTGTGTGCACCTGGGTTTACACCCCCCCACCGCATCAATCGGGGTGAGAGTGCCTGCTAAACAAACGGAACAACTCTCGTGTTCGTCGTGGCGCTCTGTGTATCCAGTCCTCCTCTGTGCATCCCCCCGATCAAGCCCGTTTTCACGAGGTAAACCGCGACCAAAGAGACACCGACCACATCAGGCAATTCGACACCAAAACAAAAGATCAAATAAAACCAGACAACAACACTAGTCCCTCCCCCCCCCCCGCTCAACGGCCGGAGTGGACAGCATTCAACAGGCCTGACATGCTCCAAGGGAGAGCTGAATGAAGCACCAAGTGCAGTGAAAGCGGCACTGCTGTGGATGTTATCAACAGCCATCTACTTCCTCCTGATGCCAGAGTCTTGACTGAGCAGTCTGCGGTTTAATCAACACCTCAAGTAAAAGATGCCAAAAACATTACGACATGCAGACGAGAGCGCGCGCACGCACGCACGCACGCACACACACACACACGGGCGCACACACACAATGACAAATAGAGCAACGCCTTGATAAAATACACCAAACTGATTCCCTGATAAACAACTTGCAGAGCGGTTGCACGTGCAGCAGGCATGCTTTCATAAAGGCAATGACTTGAGCTCTGACGGCACATCTACAGACAGCCAGACAGCCCCCCACACTCCTCAGAAGAAACACAAGTCTCACCTTCCATTTCAGTCCCCCTGGCTATTCAAATCTCGAGGAGGCAACAACATAGTCCAGCCATCTCGCTGTGTGCGTCTGGTACTATCGTGTGCGCTTGGTATTGCTCACCGCCCACAACTCAGGAGCCGTCCGTCTAAAAATAAAACACCGTTTGTCATGTCTGCCTTCTGACGGAAATGATGACTATGCTCGCGATGCGACGCCGCCAGCAATGCAACAATACTACTACGACGACTACTACTACGACTACTACTACGATGACTACTACTACGGGCTACAACAGCCCCTGTGCATGTAAATCACCAGCCCTGGGTTACCTCGGAGCAAACCAACAGGAGCCCACAGAGCTAGTTTGGTCCGGTTACTCCTGAAAATCCCTGAGGTTTGGTTTTTATCCGCCACGCATTTGCTTTTCGATCTCGTCTTCCTATTCATTTTGAATTTACAATCTAACTATTAACACTATCGGGAGATGAAGGGTAAACCTGGAATACTAAACCTAAAAAATAAAATAAAAAACAGCACACTGCTACCTTCCAACCTACCAGACACAAACCTACCACACACACACACACACCACGATACTATAACCATACTTGACCAAATGATACTACCAAACCAGCCCACCATAAATAGCCAGCCCAGCCGCCCTGAGAGCAGCCCCCCCTGAGGCCCACCGTGGAGTGCCCCTCCCCCCCCTTAGGCAGGCCGGCGTGGAGCCCCCCCTAGGCAGACCGTGGAGCAGCCCGCGTGAGTCAGAGCTGGCGGCCGCCTCTGAATGAGCTCTGGCTCGTTCGTAGCCAAGGTAATCCCCCGTCCGCGGTCTGCACGTGACACGCTGGACTAAAAATACACCCAGACTCCATTTGGAGAGAGTGTAAAGAGGGAGGGAGGGAGGGAGGGAGGGAGGCGGAACAGAGGGAGAGAGAGAGAGAGACCCTGCGAGCGCTTATTCTGCACTTCGCCGTGTCATCAAACGCTGTCTGAGCGCGGGCCGAGGCCAGCCCCTCACCCAGCCGTCCACAACATTAAAAGGCCAGCCGACATGTTCGGCCTCACAGCTTTAAAGTTCGGAGTCAAGTCGACAGCTCAACGTTTCCACCCAACCCATTGCCCCCCTCCCCCCAGTGCAGGTTTAATCTCAAGGGGGAAAAAATGAATACACGTCAAAACCAGAATCCAAACCAAATGGCTCGGCAGAGTTGTAAAAGCGTTGAGAGATCAAAAACACTGTGCCTCCAGCGTACAGGGTTCGCTGAGTGATCACGCAGGTGATATGGATCAGAGAATTCCTTAGGCTAGCATGTCTGTTTCATCGCTGGCCTACACGCCCTCTGGGTGTCTCCCGTGTCTGGGAATGTGTTGCCCCCTTGTGGCCACGGCCACACATGCACCAACATTGGTCAGTGCATTTGTCCAATTGGATGGGATCCAGACTATTCATAAACCCCAACAGCAGTTTGGTTTGACCTTACTAAGCCATTATTTCAACTGTACGAGCCATTACAAACCCCAGCTCACCGACAACACCATCAATAAAAGGTGGATCACGCACATATTGTAGGAAATCTATGATTTCCAGTCACTTGACCGTACCTCTTAAAATTGCAGTGTGTGCAACTTCAGAATGTGTTTTCAGTAAGACGCCATCAACATTAGCTGTGAAACATTAAGGTCAACGTGACAATAGAGTTCCCTTCACAATCACATGAGATACCCGCTTTCAAAGCCAGAGCAGAAAGCCTAGGGGGACAGTATTTGTCTTACATCACCGTGTCTGAGTCTGCAACACACGGACAGAAATGCCAGCAGAGAAAACGAGAACGCATGTTTTCCTCTTCAGTGGGTGGCGGTCGATTATCAAAACATCCATCAGTTCACAACATTCCCAGCGTTAGCCTGCGAATTGGTCACATCAGCGCGGAGCCGCATACAGCGATGCCAGTCTGCAGCCCACACAGCCCAGAACATGCCCACAAGAACCACTTAGTGACTACGCTGGCAAATGTTTGGAGGAGACACTACAGCCAACTCACTCGATTCAAGTAGCTGCTTCGATAGGCCAGACCGACCGGTCTGCCGCCTGGCAAAAAAAAAAAAAACACAAGTGAGTAGAGGTTTCCCAGTGGACCAGCGCCCAAGAGCCAGCCGGACCGCGCACCCAAAAGGATTGCAGAACCCCAAACACAATTTCTCCCTTCTGTTTTTATTTTACATCTTTTATTGCACCGAATGAAGTACAGTGCCTGCAGGGAGTTGGTTTGTTCGCACTGTTCTGTCAAAGACGTCTCGGCACATCAGAGGAGAGAGGGGGAGAAAAAAGGAGGCAGCAGTCAGTGCAAGACCCATGAAATCCGACAGATCAAAAGGACGGCAGACAGGTGTTCAGGACAATCTCCCCCGGTGTAACCCGACCAGCGTACCGTTATTGTATCCATCCTTCAAACAACACTGGACCACAGAGGGTGAGAATGGCCCACATTTTGCCTCCATAAATGTCACACCATGGACCGATGAGAGATTGGTGGAGCACTATGTTTTTTAACCAACGACTGGAGGAATGGACTAGATAGATAGCAGCGCCCTTCTGGCTGTTCTCAGCCTGCTTATAGAGACTACAGCGTGGTCGACACACCGTCTCTCATCCTTATCTTTAATATGTAGGAACACAAACTTGGCCAGCACTGCATAGTAAACTAAACTTTTTCCGTAGCCGTTAGGAAGAAGAGCTAAAACATTCTTTCCGGACACGGACAGCCTTTGACAAATTGTCCGTAAAGTTTCAAAATGATACCCGTGTTATAGACTGGCCGTTGTGTTAATACTGAAATAGACTTCTGAAAACACTGTTTTACCACTCGCCAACGAGTTTGCTATCAGAAGAATGTCTCCGTAACAAAACATGAAACGCGGCGTAACTCCGCCCCTCGCACTCTCTGGTTTCCTGCCCAGGAGCTGTGCCATTTCCATCCAGAAGTTCAGCCGTAGCCCACTCTGACTTCTGGATCCGAGACGGGTAGAAACCTCCGGTCAGAACCAGGACGACCAGTCTCACTGGTGAGAGTTCAGCACAGGCAGGAGGAACAACCATCTCCTGGCTGGTGAGTTCAGACTTCCTAAACGCATAAAATATTCAGCTGTCCGGTTGTACCGAACCCACTGAAGGCCGTTCTAAGTACCGCCACGAGTGAGAAGTGGAAATTCGGTAGAGTGTGACAACCAAGCAAATGAGTTCGCCCACAGAGGAACCAGACCCGGTCATAATAACACAGCGAGAAACGAGCAACAGCACAGCAGGAGAAACAAGAGGGTCGAGTCTTAAAATGTAGTATTGCTCTGCACTGAATTAATAATAATACTATAACAGCAGCATGATTTTAAGGGTTACTGTCTCCTCCCCCAGTCGGGAAACGCAAGCAGTCCACACTGAAAATGTCATCAGAGGACATTTCAGATGTTAACCCAGCAACGAGGAGGCCACTGGCCGGGGACTACGAAGGATCGTTACAGACAGCAGGATGGGACACCGGTGTGACGGGGTGATTAACCCCTCCAGCAACAAGAGGTCACAAGTCCGACCCCGCGCCAACACATGCCTTGACAAAGTGCTCTTCTTGGGGAAAGTAGAACCTGTTCTGCCTAGCCGGTGTGAGCGGCATTGACTTAAGTCCAATTTTAAAATGTAATGAAGCCGTTTAGGTGCCGAGGCGAGAGAGAGAGCACAGGTTAAGGTCTGCACGAGGAGCTGGTAAATCAAGGCTCTCCATCTGTTCCTTTCATAAGGAGGTGCCAGGGCAACACAAATCAAGCAGGGGGGGCTGACCTAGGGAGAGCCTACCTCTCCTCAAAACACGATAAACAACACAGTCACCCAAACTGAATAAAAACAATGCGTTAATGTCATTGCAAGGGCAGATCACGCATTAGTTACAAATCCAACATGGTATACCTTACATTGCATAACTTCTCGGTCATTAGCATGGCATAGGTTTTTCAAACGTTTGCGTCTGCTGAAATAATTGCTAACATGGAATGTGAATGGATCACATGACGAGAAATATGGAAATTACTGATGGGGGGAAAAAAAGACTGATTCCTAACTTGGGACGGAAGCTCTATGATCCAGGAGAGGGAGAGAGCTGCCCACAACATTCCCTGTCTTAACCTATTTTCTTGTGGAAATAGCCACAGGTTTCTCAGCAGTGATGCAGTAGATCATTTGTCTCCCACTCTGCTGGAAGACAAGGTCTTGCCTACATACTTTTTATAACTTCAATAAACAGCTCAACAGATTGCAGCATAGTGCCCCGGTTTGTAAAAACAACCATAAGAACCCAGGTAGAGAGGATGAAGATCTGGTCAACAGCTTACAGCAGTGGTTATAAACACAAGCCATGTTAAAAAGTGACCCCACCACAACAATCAAAGAAAATGACCATCAAAACATTTTCACATTGTTGCAAATAAAGAAAAAACATCAATCAGTAACTTCACTTCTTTTTCGGTTAAAATCCAACCGTTTTTCTCATTTCCCTGCAAGTGGCATCTCACATGCAGCAGAGAACCAACTCAGCAGAGCTCCACAGAAAGGTGCCATATGGATAATATTAGTTCAATAAATCAAAAATACTTATAATCTTACAAAACCGTTTAATGGCATGACTACAAATAAATGAGTCGATATGGCTGTCAGTCTCTAAACATAGTAATTGTAATGCAAACAGTAGTAAAGGGGACACTTAAAATCATCCACACTGGACTCGTCCTCAAAAAGAGTTACCCTATGCCTTAAAATATCAAAATACAGCAAGCCATATTCCTGCTACAAAAAGAGGTAAACCACTATGGCCATGACACATGAGCCTGGTTTTGGAGGGAGTTTAATTTACACCACACTGAAAGGCTGAGGATGTGTACGACTGTGTAAAAAGAACCCAGAGCCATTCAACCAGTTGATCCATGCAGAACCGAAGTGCCTGTCCTGGTCTTGCACACAATGTAACTTCTGCACAGAGAACAGTTGGCTTGAATTATCAGAGTATCAAAGTAAGCAACCACGTAATCTAATTCCCAAATCGGAGAACCTACAACAAAGAGATGCTCGCTAAGCCCATTGAGGAGGATGCATCTCCTGCCTGATGCGAGGGACTGAGGCAGCACGCCATGCTGCTGAGCGGTCCCATCGTCGGTGGCTGCCTGGAACATTTGTAAACACTCCCCACATGCCGCCAGAAAGGAGGCTCGTCGGCCGAACGGCCATGCGTCTTACCTCAGGTAGTACTGTTTTAAAGCAAATGCCGCATTGGAACAACTCCGGGGAAAGTTAAAGTCTTCTCCGAGCTCGGACCACTGGTTCTTGTCTGAGACCTGTATGAAGAAAAACAATATTTAGAAAGAAACAAACCTCCAAAACAACGCTTGGTAGAAGGATCGTTCACGTTATGTTATAACCATCTGTTGTTAACACGCATCGAGGCTGAACGTATAATACCTGGAAATATCTTTACCGCCATAAAGGAAACACGGAAATCGGGCTAAAATTACAAATTCACAAATTAAAAACCAGTCGAACCAAAGTAGAATTACGTCCCCAGTCGCCCAGACAGCCGTGGTGTAGTTTACAGTACAGTTTAGTTCGACCTGCTTTCAACGGCCACTATCGTTACTGTTGTTGCTAGTTAGCCGCAGAGCTAACAGGCTACATGGACTACTTTTCCGTTTATTCGTGCTAACCCACCAGGGCCCCCCAGGAGCCCACCATCCACCTCCAGTCTCACACCGCGGCGGGCTGGAGCCACCAAGCCCGTCTGGGGGGGGGTGATTTTACCATGAACTGTGTTCAGTACGCGGGCCTTTGAGGCCTACATTTTGTGATCAGCCATTAAGCCAAAGATGGCTATGGCGAGGAGCAAGGCTTCCTCAAAACTCGGTGAAATATACCGAATTTCTGGCCCCCCAAGCAGGGAGCTCTCCTCCCGGCCGGTGCTCCGGGCCGATAATCGATGTTATAAGTGCCCGCTGATTTTGAGTCGCTCCGACTGCACTCTGAGTGGGACCGACTCCGGATTCAAACACAACACAAGCCTCCACACCACCACACACACACGGCGGACTAGCACAAGGCCGACCAGCGACTCGGTCCTCCCGGTAGATACCAGGGCTGATGAGCCCCGAAATGCACCCCGAACAGACTTGGAGGGGTCCGGCGGAGGGTACACGGTCAGCCAGTGTGGGAAATTGCACTTTAGTTGCACTCACCTTTGCGAATCCACCTAAAGAGACGACTCTGATGTAGAGCGCATTCAGGTCCAGCTCTTTCCCACCCACGATAGGAATCTTCTTGAACGGTGATCTGAAGGGAAAACACGTGAAATACACGCATGGATGTTTACACCACAGTCTTGTGTCGTGATCGGGGACATGCAAAGAGTAATTAAACTTATATTTATGGTGGATAAAGACGCCCCATTCTCACCCTCTGCTTTGGTGGAATTGCCGCAGCTCGTCCAGGAAAGCCTGTCCTTTCCTCCGCTGGTCTGGTACATTTTTCCCCGTCGAATTTGCCATTGTTTTGCATGCAAAAACGGCCCAGGACCCGCTGACTGGCTTCCTAAGACACCAAGGATCCCATACTCCGCCGGCGCTCAGTCATTCGCGAAGCTGCGTGTTTAAAAAGTTAAAGAAATAGCTGATAGCCCGGAGAGCGCCAGCAGCCCGCTAATAAAGACTGATGCCCACAGAGCCGCCGCTTCACCAGGACCAACTTCAGGAGAACACCCGCAAACACGGACGCTTTCCCCGGTGGATCCAACACGCCGCCGTGAAAGATGTTTAATTAACGCTCCGGGTTGCGATAGTAAGTCGTTTGGAGGGGTTTGACAGTGTGTTACGGACGCGGCTCCGAGCAATCGCACACACACCATACACACACACACACCGTAGAGCGGCAGACAAAAAGACGTGGAGGCCGCGGGCCCGAGCTGCACGCAGCGCCCCCTGCGGCCGGGCCGCGGTACTGCACCGTGTGCCGCGCTCTATCGGAACAATAGACGGTGATTCTCTCTTTTAGGGCTCATCTGCAACTTAACGACCCCCGTCGGAAACGGTCAGGGCCGCGCTGACATGGTCCGCGGGGGGATGGGGACCTCTGCGATTCAAGTGGAAAACTTTAACTTTAACAATGTTCCACATTAAAGTTGTACACTTTGATTGGATCACTGGTGATCTGATTGTGTTTACTTGTGTTAACTTTGCCCAGTGAATAGTACACAACACCAACAGGAGCATCTCCTCCCGAAGAAACCCCGCTTTATGCACACCGTAAACGGATCCCTCGCCAGGGATGCTTGTGCGATCATCTCTGCCTCGGAGTTTGTGCAATTAAAGTAAAGTTTGTGACTCGGCGGTCGGGATGAGGGTGACGGGAAGCTATGGTGTGGTCGCAGTGCTGGTACGAAGTGGATTCTGACATGAGTCCATGAACCAATCACCGCTACTTGTACCCGGTGTTTTTATTAAGCGTGTTGGGGGGGATACGATTTATAATTAGGATACTAGATTATTGGATTACTTGATTATTACCTTTTTGTCAGTTGAATAAAAACTAAAAAGAACGTTAGCATTATAGGCAGGGATGATAAATGTTTAATATAACATCTTAATGTCAGCTTTTCTCCTCCATATTGAACTTTTGCACATTTCAATTAAAAGCATTATTTAATCTCGTCTTAGCTTTTATGCCAGATATTGTGTCAGCAGTGTAATTATTGATATGAAGTTGTGATTGAATCCCCCTATCTCTTCAAAGGTATTTTTTTAAACCTCTGGGGATAGTGTGATATTTCTCCTGATCCCTGCTGAGCTGCCAGTCGGCCCTCCTCCTGACGGGGTTCAACCATTACACGCTCCCCTCCGCTCCGGGAAGAACCTGTCACAAAATGGCGGAGACGCGCGTTAGCGGACCCCATTTTGAGGATTTGACAGTAGACAGCGGAGCGCGGGAGGCGCGATATGCACATTATCCACCCGAGGCTCGAATCCATACGGCGGGCGACGGCCGTGCGATGCGCCGCCCGGGTTCACCTCGCGCACGTTTGGGCTCGACGTCTTCGAGGAAGTGAATTCTGAGTAGCTCAGGAGACGCGGCTCGTTGAGGCGATAGCCTGCTATGCTAATGAGCTAACGCGTCGAGGTGAAAGGGGAAAGACCCGGACACGTCTGATGGTGAACGTTGTTTACCGACTTTTCTGGTGATGTGGACGGTTGTTCGACACCCGTGCTGATGGGAGCTGATCAAACGTATCGATTAATGCAGTTTGCGCGAAGGTCGATGCTATATGAATGCTAAAGTTAGCCTCCCAGAGCCCATCCAATAACCGCTTGGGCAGCCAGCTAGACCGACCAGCTCCTTCTTTTAACTCGGGAACACGGAAATGTTAACAAGGAATATTCAAATGTGGATATTAATAACGTACACTTTACCGCCTCTCCCTTTCCATAAGCAACACATTCGTTTCCCGCAGGCGCTTAACTGATAGGGCGCGATATCTGGCCCTTTTGAGCGCGCGCTGGTTATTCTAACCACAGCAGGCCCGACATGGTTCACACATTACACTGTTATCATTATAAACAATATAGACTATCATGATATGAGGCTTCTCTTTGCAATGGTTGTTGGAATACACATGTCATTGTGGGAGGCTGTTCAAAAACATCAGATGTAGATCATTGTTGATTACATAATCTCCACCTTCATAAACCCCCGTCCAACTAGTTATAAAGTTGCAGTATTTTATAATTATTTTACTAAAATTCTCTCTAGGATAAACCTGGTTTCGTGTTCATGCTTGGATATGCATGGTATGAATGATCATCCGAATGAAAACTTAAGGCCATCCCCTAAACGTTATACTAGCCTATGTTATTTAAATACTGAATAACGGTTAAGATGCATCTCAGTCATAATTGATAACATATTGAAAATACAACACATCAGCATCGAAATTTGTTACCTGAACTTATTGCAATTCTGTGAAGTGCTCAACGCCATTATATACTGTATGTAGGACTTTGCTTGTATGTGCAGCTGCTGGTAATGTCACGTCTAGATGACCATGCGTTGTGACAGCTCATTCAAGGCATATGGCGCAAACGAGGCCAATGGCCCAAGTGGCCCCGAAGTAGCCAGACAAAAGATCGCAGTTGGACACTAATTGCACACAACGTTCTCGCACCCGCCTGTTTTCTTCAGCATCCCCTGGTCTGCTGTTTATGCACTTACCATCAAGTTCACTACTCTATTGTGGAGAAACAGCGCCATCTGGTGGCCACTAGGCACAACGCCTCGGAGAGTAGATATATCCTTGAAGAGACGTGGTATATTATCAAAAGTATCTTCGTTTGACAAGAAGTTTTATTTGCAGCTGCCCCAGTGCTTGAACCGAAGAATACAAAAAAAAAACGGATTAAGTCCACATCCATTGACCAGCAGGATAGGGTTGGTTTTAATTCTGAATTGGGGGAGACAGCTGCCCTCTCAACAATAAATCGGCAGGGATCTGGGGAAATGGGTATGCTTGCAAAGGATCACTTTATAACTACTTCAAGGCTTACTCTAATGATGAATAAAGCTGAAGCCTCTTTGTATTACTTTGTCGTCGTCTATTTATTCATGTTGTCTCAAATTAATCATTTGAAATGCAAAACAGACTATTGTAAAAACTAAACAGAAGTATTTTGTTTAGGACTTGATTTACCTTATACAACATCGAGGTTTGGTTTATTGATGTTCCTTGGGGATGGTGTTGAGTATAGAGACATGCACAAGTAATTAAACCAAAACATCCGCCTACTTGTGAACGCTCAACTGTCTCCGTGATGAGTCCTCACCACTAGGTGGCGGACGTGTTCAAGTTAGGGATCATTTCAACCGCTTGCTAATCAATGGTCCGGGCTGGACTGGAGCTCATTATGAGGAGAACTGAAGAGGGATTCTAACAGAAATGTTTACCCTTAAAAGTTTTAAATGACTGCTTAATGGGACGTAACCTGATCAAATAAAGGTCTAATTAATGAAATACAAGGTGATTGATTGATCAAATGGGAAACAGTTTAAGTTTTATGCAGCCTATATATCATATTCATAAGTGTTTACGATAAATACTAAGGCACGGAATATATACTAGGATGAATAGACCTACAGTAGAGAATTCAGTGAAAGTTGTAATAGGATTATCAAGTTAAATACATTTATGGCACACATCTGAGTGTTGATTGAACATTGGACAATGGACTCAGTGCATACTTTGAACCTTTGATTCGGGCCATGACATTAAAGCAACAGCTGTCTTTAATATTCCTAAATCTATAACTGCACAGCTCGTTTGATGACTCAGCCATGAGCAAACCTTTAGGGTGAGTATCCGAATATACAAGGGGCTGGTTGAAGAATCGGTCTGAACATATAAAGGCAACACACATATCATAACCTTGGACCTTGCACTCCTTGTCCCCGACCTTGTCCCCGAAGCTCTTTTAGCCTCAGACCACCTGTAGGCCTACTCAGTGTGGCTTTTACTGGGGATACTGGTGTCCTTCTTATATTCCATGAGGTGTGATTACATGGAAGGGAAAACAGTTTGTGCAAGAGCTATTCAGGTTATAGGGGCAAAGGTTGAGGGTGCAAATCCGGACGTCTGTTGTGTAGTTGTAGGCCTTGATGCCTAACTTCCTTCCTATATAGATAGATTATCGAGGCATCATGTGCTGCTGGGGTAATAGACATTAACGTGTGAATGTGAAAACAGTTCTGCTGTTCGTTAAGACTTTTTTGACACACTCTGCCAGCCTTGTCCATTGAAGTACCAAGTACTATATAAAGATGTTAGGTTTTTTTTGCTTGTATCTTTGCTTGTACTTTTTTTCAGTAATGTATAAACTACGAAATGTTTGTAGCATGGACATTACATTGTGGTGTTGGCATGTCAATTAATATTATGTAATGGAATTAGACTATATCATATTTCACGGGACTTAGGGTCATTATTGGGGGGGGGGGGGGGGGGGGGGTCAGCTGGGAGGCGTCGCTTGCTTCCTCAAGTAAAGGCCCAGGTTTCACTGCACAATAGGAAGGGTGGGGCTGAAACTCGAGCGAAATATAGGGAGACGATCGTATCCAAAGAACTTCAAACAATGGACATACATCCATGAAAGTTATATATAGGCCTATTATTGAAAAAATCTAAATAAGTAAAAAGGTTGTCTATAGTTTGTTAATCATAATCATTAAACAAAAAAAAAATCGATTTCAACCCTCGATTCATCCCGAATTGAAATCAATCTGACAGGGTAAGGTGCGTTAACGAGTAAACGGACCCTGCTCGTGCTCAGGTGTACCAATCTCTCCCCGCCCACCTGCTGTTCCCGCGGCGGTGCCTCGGCCACGCCCCCATCCCGGGGCCTCTCTGTTGGGAATGGAAGGCGGCCGCTCATTGGCTGTTTCGAACGGCGCAGCCACTCTCTCCAGCTCCACGCACAACATCACATTCCTCACAAGAGAGAGTCGACGTCCACGCTGGCGCTCCAGTCTGTATGGAGATATGAGTCCTCCTTGACCAACAAACAGCCCTGGACCAAAGAGAGGAAAGACACCAGAATAGAGACCAGAAGCGTCCTTTCCTGCAACCTTTTTTCTTCTCGGAGCCTGCAACCCCCGGTGAGTTTAAAACTTTTAGTTCCTACGTGTCAAGTCCTCCTGACTTCCCCATCTCTCTGCTCCACGAGGATCGGGGAGCCTCGTGGATCACGGCGGGTAGGTTGATTCACATCTGTAGATGAAAGCAGCTGATCCACGTTGTCTGGTACTCCACAAACCGTACCATCAGGTCCTCCAGTTTTCCTCGATTGTCTGTTCTCCACCCTTTGACTCTGAGGAAGCGCGTCGCTGTGTTGCCTGGCGAGCTGCCTTGGAGACCGAGAAACGCACTGTAATTGTGGGAGAGCTTTTCTAACACTTGTCGAACTCTGCTTATCTTTTGAATTTGATTTGATCTATGCATGGCGAATCTTTGACTTGAGTGTGTTGGCATATTGCGTTGGCTCCCCTTTAAATGTTGCTCAATCGGTTCTGGTATTGCTAGAATATACTGGCAGGCCCATGCCTGCATCGGCATACTTAAAAACTAACTTTTTCCAGTATGAAAAACGTCGTACAATGCAATGCAACATTAACTATCCAGTATGAAGGGTAGAGTTTGGTGTGTGTGGAGTTACACTTTAACAGGCTGGGGTCAAAGGGTATATTGATGTTGATGTGGGACAGGACACTGCAACTGCCAAGGGTTCGCTCCCAGGCCGTTCCTTATCTGTGTCTATGCTAAGAGTTCCTGGCGTCCATGCAAATGTAGTTTTATGCTCCATGCTGTCTAATCAAGGCAGCCTATTGAATGAGGCAAGGATCCAAGAAACTTCAACGTTAGTGGGGGAAACCCCAGGAATAAAAAGAAGAAGTATAGGGGTGAGCAGGTGCTTCCTAGTGGGGAGACACACACACACACACACACACACACACACACACACACACACACACACACACACACACACACACACACACACACACACACACACACAGAGACACACACACACACACACTGGGCTCTATGACTGACTTATTTCTGCAACCACAAACATCAATTTCCTCTTTTTGAATCGGATGTTGAAACTTGTAGTCGACGATTTATGAAAATAACTCATTGGTGATAAATTATATGTGAGCAATATGGAAACAAGTTAACAATGGGGACATATCCCAATATAACTTTGAGCTCCACATACTGTACGACCTCTTTCAGTATGTGATCAGACAAACTGTACACACAGAATACACTGAAACAAATGAATATTCCCCACTAATCCGCTGGAATGTCAGACAAAAGCAGAATGCAACCACACTCGCGAAAAACTAATCGCAGCAAATCCATTTTCCTTTCATGTCAAGGTGCTGCTGTTCAGAGATGAATCACAATAACAATTTGGGGAATGTCTGGGCAGAGTTTCGATCGCCCAGCCTATTTTCCTCGATTAACTGAATCCTGGTCGGTCTCGTCACGAAGCTGTCATGTGAAACTCTGCGGTACGGGAGAGTAGACCAGCTACAAAGACAGTGGGTGGGTTTCACATCTCACACAATGTCCGCACATTGCGGATTGTAATGCAGCGTATTCAGAGACACTCTGAAGTAGATACAGGAAACGGGCTGTAAAGACTGAATGCCTTCCTTTTGCTTTTTTCCTCCACGTTTGAATGGCTCCATTGTCTGGTTCATAACTTCTTCACAGCCCTTGGATCTCTGCTGGGATGCAACAGATTTTCCACGGTCTTCGCCAGATTAGGGATTGTCCCCGGACACACACACATGGACACAAACACACACACGCATCGCACACACACACACACAATCAAGGACCATTGTAGGTTTGACAGGGTTTGTTGTTGCAGGCAACCTGTCAAAGATAAGCTCAGTTTGGTATTCTCCAGTCAGTGAAGATAAAAACCGACTCCTCTCCTGAGACGAGGGCGTGCTAACTGGGCTATTCGGAGGGAAGTTTTTTAGCGACTTTAACGGTCACTGAGTTGAGGAAATGCCCGTTGATCTCTGAGACAAAGCCGACAGTAGTTTATTCATCAACGCCTGTGTGATGAATGAGAGCGTCGCATGACGGCCGGCCCAGGATTCCCACCTCCCTCGCCAAAGCCATCTGCCTAATATCTGGCATCAGGCCTCATATTTTGGGGGGTGCCCACCAAGTACCCCCCCCCCAGTAAACACACACGCCCGCGCGAGGCTGAGCCAAATGATGCGAGGACCAGCTAGATGAGGGGGAGGGGGTCTTGGGGTAAAGTCCCATATGGGGCCGGAGGGGGTAGTTTGCGTGGCCGCAGGACAGCTGATAATGACATTGTGGATTACCCCCTCGTTTATGTAGGGTACAGCTTACCAGGGGCGACGGTCTGTTGTGGAGGGGGGAGGGTGGACGGGGTTGGCTGGTGGTGTGAAGCAGACAGTCCAGTCTGACGGGCGGAGGAGTTTGTTTGGGGTGTTGTGTGGTTCCTTCGAGGGACGACGATGGGGGTCGTGGAGTGTTTTGGTTTCAAATGTTTACCGTCAAAACGTCCGCAGAACCCTTTTTTGTAAATGCCCTCATCGTCTGTTTACTTTTCCTTTTGTTGTTGTTGTTTTTAAAAACAAACAAAGGAAATCTGAACATGCAAGGAAAAATCCGGCTCCAGAGTTTGGAAAGTCAAAGTCTCGGCCTCTTTTCCCAGTCGGCCATTCCTTCTGTGCATACCTAGCGTTGTCCTAAAGCCTCCTGCTTTATGAGGGCCTGTCCCACTGTGATGATCCAGATTAGGGGGAAAGGTTGCTGTCACACCACCACCACCTCCATCTCTCCCAACTCACGCTAAAGCCCGGGATTATCATGTCGCAGAGCCCTCAAAACAATGCTTCCTGTAACCCCGACCTCTGACCCTGGAACTCACCTTGGGCCGACCTGCTGTCAGGTGTGTGGGGGAGTGAAGGGGGGGGGGGGGGGGGGGCAGGTGTCCTAACAGTCTTCTCATCTGGAACGGCTTATCTCAAGTGTCCCTGCTGCCAATGGCCTCTGGTTGCATAGCAGCACCCCTTCAAACCGTAAGGTGTGTGTGTGTGTGTGTGTGTGTGTGTGTGTGTGTGTGTGTGTGTGTGTGTGTGTGTGTGTGTGTGTGTGTGTGTGTGTGTGTGTGTGTGTGTGTGTGTGTGTGTGTGTGTGTGTGTGTGTGTGTGTGTGTGTGTGGCTTTTATATTAAAAGGTAATCCTTTTTTGATTGGACATCGAGAGACATGTCCACTCGAGTCTAGCAACGCTTTGTTTGAGTATTGTTCTTAGTTGTGTTTGATCGACAGCCAGAACAAATTTGGCGTGTTTGGGTAAATCAGAAGAGAGGTTTGTCATGGAGTCAGGGCCGAGGCCAGAGAGGGGGGGGGGGGGGGGTTAGGGCTGTGGCTGTGGATCTCAGAGTATTTCTCTTGGCCCTTGAGGGCCAACCGCCTGGCATCCCGTTTCAGTCGGTCCCACAGCCCCCAGCGTGACACAGAGATTCCTTCAGTCCAAGGCCTGAACCGGAACGTTCTGCCGTTACTCTTTAAATTCACGTGCAGCGTGACATCATTCCGGAATATTCAAACCGCCCTCTTTGGTTCCTAAGCAACAAAAACAACAACCACATTAACTGCCGGTTTGGGTGTAAGTGTGCAGTTTGTTTCTTTGAACATTTAAGGTGTGTGTGTGTGTGTGTGTGTGTGTGTGTGTGTGTGTGTGTGTGTGTGTGTGTGTGTGTGTGTGTGTGTGTGTGTGTGTGTGTGTGTGTGTGTGTGTGTGTGTGTGTGTGTGTGTGTGTCCCAGACAACTCAAGAGGGTGCTGCTTTTCCAACAGCCGGGTCGGAGAGGAGGATTCTGCGGTGAAATCTCTGTACGTTCAGCTACGTGGCATGAATGAATTCTGCTGATTCGTGCACTGTCCGATGACTGGCAGGTTTACAGAGTGTGTCCTTCAACTTCTGTCATTATTAATAAAAAGAGTCAAGGTTAGAACGTGTTTAAGGTGTTTCATATCCAGTATGGCTAAATGTTGCTAAGTCAAGTCAAATGACAAATCTTCATTTTGAAGTGTCATCGATTTCTAAAGGTCACGAATATCGCTTGCAAGAAGACGACCGTGTTCCCAGTCCCACCCTCCTCCAGTCGGCTTCCTGGTTTTCGTCTGAGGTCAGGATGAGGCGCCGCTGAACGGTTTCAGCGCTAGCACCACCTAGCATACGCGGACGCCCGCGTGCCGACCCACCCTTTTTTCCTGCAGGATTAGCGTCAACAAATCAAAATGGGATTGGCAGGTGACACTTCAGCCTTTAAGAGGGGCTTTGCTTCCTGTCTCTCACCTTTTTTAAAGAGCGTATGCCCCCCCCCCCTCTATCTCTCTCTTGTAAAGGTCATGGGAGGGGAGGTCAGAAAAGACTATAGATGAGGTTTATCCCGGTTAACGTTTTCTCTTTTGTTCCAACCGCGGAACCGTTGCAAGCTAGCTCTATCTAGCTCGCATGCTTTTATTTAAACCGGAGTGTTTGTTGACACGGTAACCGTTTAAACGGTAACGGTTACCCCGGCAACGGCCTGCCCCCCCCCCCCCCCCCCCCCCCCCTCTCCCCTTCCCCTTGTCGGAATAGGCTGCATTCACGGAATCCTTCCTTCTAGGACGGGAAGCGTGCTGGCAACCTCCCATGTGATGAAGCCAGGGCCAAGTGGACTCTGTGATGAGGGAGGGGGGGGGGGGGGGGGGGAGTGATGGGTTAATTAAGCCGCGACACAAAAGGGGGCTCAGCAGGAGCAGTTTAAGGGAGGAGGTGGGCTGGTGGTGGGGGGGGGGGGGGAGTTCCCCCTTGGGGCCCATGGCGGCCATGTTGGGCAGCTGAGGACAATGTGAGGGGAGGGGGGGGACGGGGGGCCCCATACTGGCCCCCAGCCGTTTGAGTTTCCCCGAGACGTGCACTTATTTAAAACAAACGCATCCCGATTTGTCAATCTGACTCAGCCGGTTTTCTGTGTGCTAATTGTCCACCGAGGGATAAGCTTGTGGTCGGCCTACGCATACATGTTTATTATTAATTAAACAGCTCGATCGGTAACGGTTGCATCGTCACGCACCGGGCCGAGGGCGAATCAGACCGGAGCATTACGTCATCATGCGCTCATCACCCTATTTTTATTCACTCGTTTGTACTTTTTTTCCCTTTTTTCTGTTCCCCTGTACGCACGAGTGCTCACACATGTAGACCACCGTACGCCCCCACCGCTGACAGACCGTTGGCTCCGTGCACGGGGCGCGCACGTGCAAAGTGTTGTGATGAGTGGTGTGAGGGGGAGGAGGAGAGGGGGGGGGACGGAGCGTGGTATTGTCTGGAATAGAGCTGATCCTCTTAAATGATTAACACACACACACACACACACACACACACACACACACACACACACACACACACACACACACACACAGTGTTATTGTTATGAATAGTCCCATGGGGTTTGTCAGCGGGCATCGTCTTTTCATTAATATTATTACTTCATAATCTGCGTTTATTACGGTGGTCATGTTTTCCAAGAAGCCGTCAGCTGGTTTCCCACTTGCCATGTTGGGGGGAGGGATGGGGGGTGTACCGTCTGTGCTATGAACCGGGGGAGGGTGTCCGTAATGCTTGACGAGTATTGATCGCAGCGGGCATGATGGTTATTAATTGGTACCATACCGGCGCGTCCTGGAAGCGAGGATGAGGGAACCCGGGGTTTTGTGGCTCCGGTGTCGGTCGTGCGTTTGTGTCCGTCTCGCTGCCGCGTCCGTCAACCCCACCAAGCACGAACGTTGTTCGAAGGGCCGTTGCCCGGCATCGAACCTCGTGCTTTATGAGGACGTTCTTCCGTCTGTGTGCGACGAGGTCTAGTGTCGGACGTGCAATACTCGATAGCTCTGTGCGGTCTGAGTTCTGCTCGGGTTAACCAGAAGATCGTCCGATCTACAGCACGGACAATGTAGTTTGGTGTATTCACAGCGAGGTTTTTCCTTTTGTTTCTGTACAGAGCAAAAAATTAAACGTACGCCGTTAATCTGGGCCTGGGGGTAAAAAAGTTTTGTAACCGAACAAGGTTTACTCTATTCGTGAAGTAGGAACCGACCAATCAGAGGAGGCCCTGGTCACATTGTTGGGGCCCCCATTGAGATCTTGAGAACATAATCCATAAACAAGGTGGATTGTTCTGGTTGACGGAGAGCAGTGTGTAGGAGGGGGATGGAAAGTGGGTTAGAGGACTCTACTGTATAATTCTCTCCAGAGAATGTGCTGCGTGTGTTCGCTGCCCTTTTTCCTTTCTCGAAAACAACGAAGGGTTCACATCCACCATCCAACGTGTGTGTGTGTGTGTGTGTGTGTGTGTGTGTGTGTGTGTGTGTGTGTGTGTGTGTGTGTGTGTGTGTGTGTGTGTGTGTGTGTGTGTGTGTGTGTGTGTGTGTGTGTGTGTGTGTGTGTGTGTGTGTGTGTGTGTTGGATCCCCACTGGGAGCCTAGCTGTCAGGCTGGGGGCCCAACAGATGTGGCCCTCCTGTGTGTTCTGGTGCCAAGAAATGGGGGGGCCCTTTCCAGTTTTTGCAGAGGATGACCTTTCTCTGCACAAAGCGCCTCCATGCTCGGATGGAAACAACGGCCACGGAGGGATTGTCGATTGTCCTCCTGATTCTGAAACGCTCAATTCTTTGTCACTGAGTCAATGATTCGGGTTGTCACGGTGACAAGGAGAGCTTTCAAAAAGTTTCGACGGATGGGTCGTATGTCGACCCAAGGAACTTTAGTTTGAAGTAAATGCTGAATGGAGTGCATTAATGCAGCGCTTTCCTACCCGGCGGCCACTCAAAGCGCTTTACAACATTGCCTCACATTCACACATTAACACGCCACATTCACACACTGACGGCCGTGTCAGCAACACGGGGGCGACAGCCAGCTCGTCGGGAGCAGTCAGGGTGAGGTGTCTTGCTCAGGGACACCTCGGGATCGAACCGGCAACCCTTCGTTCCCTAATCGACCGCTCCGACTCCTGAGCCACGCGCCCCGTGTTGTGTCTGTTTCCCCCGGACGTCACAACAACAACAGCGCGTTTGTTTGTTGTCCCTGACTTTCCCCTTTACTGTCCCCAGAGGGTCTCCAGTGACGAGGAGAGGAAGGGACAATCGCTAATGGCATTGAAAGCAACACTGGTGGGGCTCAAGGCTGCTTATTGCTGTGTAGCACCACCACGACCATCGACAACTCATTGTGCTGTTTATTGGTGGGGGAGGGAACACCTTGTTGTCCCTCTTATCTCTCACAATTTAGTGTTTCAGCAGCGTTCTTAGTCGTTATTGCTTTTTGTGTTCATGCAAAGAGTGTGGGGGGGGGGGGGGGGGGGGCCGTCATCGAGTTGGGGGTCTAGCTGTGTGGGTTGGTCAGATTAGGTGGTGGTGTAGGTGGTGGTGGGGTGACATGCCCCAGGCTGCCAAAACAATAGAGCCTTTGTGAGCACGACTGTGCGTGTGTGCCTGATGTGTGTGTGTGTGTGTTGCTCAGCAAACCGAAGCCACTTCATTAGTCTAGGCTCTCTCCCCCACCAACCAACCTTCCCCCTCCTTTCCCTTCTTACACCCCCCCCTTCTCCCCCCTCTCTCCCCCATTCTCCAATCATTCGCACCCTCTCTGTCTCTCACACACACACACACACACACACTCGAGCACAGGGCGCTCTCGGGCAGATGCCGCTGAAGCTGGTCTGCGTACGTTAGCACCGCGGCGGTCCGTAGCGCTGCAGTAGAAGGGATGGGGGTTCAGGGAAGTGGAGCCCGCGCAGGAGAAGGAATAAGTTAAGTCTGCTACGGCGTTGTCATGGTTCCATGTTTGCGGCGTCAAGGGTAAGTCTGCGTCCCGGGGATGGCTCTCCTGAGCATCGTGCTCTCGCTCTCTGTCGGTATCTCTCTTTCGGTATCTCTCTTTCGGTCTCTCTCTCTGTCGGTCTCTCTCTCTGTCGGTCTCTCTCTCTGTGTGTCGTCTCTCTCTCTCCCTCTCTGTATGCGTGGTCCGTTCTGCACTCTGTTAAGTCTGTCCCATCCTCCCTACTCTTCATGTCTGTCTCTCTCTGTGTGTGTCTCTCTGTCCCCCTCTGCATCTTATTATCTTGTCTGTCTGTCTTTCATCCATGCTGTTTGTCCCGTCCTCCTGTCTTACATGCGTCCAGTCCTGGGACAGTGCTGAGTCACCCCCCCCACCCACCCACCCTCTCAGACCCTGGACGGACGGCTTCGCAGAGCTGAGACCAGCAGCTGTGTGTGTGTGTGTGTGCGTATGTGTGTGTGTGTGTGTGTTTCATTGAGATGCCGACAGGAGCCTAGGCAAGGCTGCACTGCGTTGTTTACTGCAAGGTCTTTCTACGGCATGCCTTCAGCGCAGAAGTTTCAAATGCATGCTTTGAAACGGGCTGAGGGGGGCATAAGATTCTTATTCTTTTGGAATGGCATTTCCTGGGTGTGTTTGACAAAGCATTGTGTGCACCTCTGCCAAGAAATGCTTGGAGCGTTGCCTCAGCTGTGTGGGTGAAATCACCAATGTCATTAGCATCTAGACGCTGGGGATTGACACACACACACACACACACACACACACACACACACACACACACACACACACACACACACACACACACACACACACACACACACACACACACACACACACACACACACACACACACACACACACACACACACACACACACCCCCATCCTTGGGGACGGTTCAACATGGGGCCAATCATTCATCCCGATGTGGGAAGGGGGGATGAAGGGTTAGTGGATTGCTGGCCAGTCGTGGGTCTTCCTGGTCCAGGCAGCACGCTCTGTTCAGACCCCCTAGAAAGAGAAGAGGCCTGTGTGTGTTTTATTCCTATTCACCTGGTAGGCTGTGGGATCGCGTCCAGCCCCGGTGGCCTTTTGAGTCCACATCCTGCGTCACATTTCTGCCTCGTCATCGTTCCCCCGAAACGGAAAGCGTGCGGGCGGTCGCTGTCCTCCTAACGAAGGGAGGAACGGAACGACAGCCGCTTTAACGGAGTCACGGTCTGCCTCGTCTCCGCTGGGACCTAGTGTGTGTGTGTGTGTGTGTGTGTGTGTGTGTGTGTGTGTGTGTGTGTGTGTGTGTGTGTGTGTGTGTGTGTGTGTGTGTGTGTGTGTGTGTGTGTGTGTGTGTGTGTGTGTGTGTGTGTGTGTGTGTGTGTGTGTGTGTGTCTATATATCGACTGGAGATTATTCCCCTCTCTGGTGGTAGTTCTGCAGTATACTGCAGTGTTTTTGTTTCACTTTAGTTTTCTAACTGGGAGGGTAACATGATTCTCTCAACAGATTTCACCCCAGTTACCTGATTCATCTTTAATTTGGTCCTGGGAGATCTTAGTTAGTATGCATGAATATTAATACCAACACTTAATCAGTGAACACATCCTGCTACACCACTGTGGTTGCCAGCAAAGAACTACAAAGCGGTTTGGGTGAATTTGGTCTCGAGCCCTTGAGAGATGATGTAGCTGAAACATTTATTGCTTCTTGATCAAAATGTTCTAATGCCGTGCTTTTGTCTTCTTCTAAATCACAGAATGAAGAAGTGACCCACCGGTGATCGCACTCATGGCTGTGCAAACTGGCCTGCAGGTATGTCGGTCCTCCCTTCACGCGTCTGAGCTGAACTCTGGCAGCGGGAGGCTGAGGGATGTTGGGACGTAACGCCCCCCTGGGTTCAGAATAACTCACCCATCCCCTCCTCCCACACTCCCATGACACCGCCCTCCCCTCCACCTCCTTCTCCCCCACCCCCCCCCACCTCTCTCTCTCCTCTACCCCCATCTCCCTCTCCTCCAACCCCATCGTGTGTGTGTGTGTGTGTGTGTGTGTGTGTGTGTGTGTGTGTGTGTGTGTGTGTGTGTGTGTGTGTGTGTGTGTGTGTGTGTGTGTGTGTGTGTGTGTGTGTGTGTGTGTGTGTGTGTGTGTGTGTGTAATCAGTGATGGCACATCTGTTGTGGAACGTTCTGTATCCAGGAGATGACTTGGACGTCCTTCCCTGTTTCCATCGGTCCGTCTCCCCCTCAAGGGAAGGTCTTCTGGAGGTTCTTGAAGGCCAAACTTTGGACTCTTTCCCCACCAACCCTTTGAGCCAACAACAATGAACCCATAGCATCGCATGGCTAGCTAGCACAGCTAAATGTTTGCTCACTTTGGCAGAAGCGACTCAAATCCGTCTAGTCTCTATTCACATCAAAATCAAAGTCGGCTTCATTGTCAATCCCCCAAAATGTGGAAGAGAAATAGAGGAATCAAATTTCTTTTGCCTCTGACCCATGGTGCAATAAGTAGAAAAGGATCAAATGAGGTCAAATGGAATAAAATAAGTAATATTTATGATAAATAAATTCTAAATACTGTAAAATAGTTCTGAAAAGTGCAAAGGTAGGCAAAACCAAGCGTTACAAATAAAGTTAAAAAAGTGAAGCTCCAGGGACTTACTGCTGGGTAACCGGGCGTGGCAGGATATTAAAAGACAGGACAAACCCTTCATGTCCCCTTAATGTCCCGCTTTAGGCGGTGCACACGCCCTGTTCCAAGCCAGGCGAGGGCTCAGATATCAGACCTCTCGATCTCTCTCTCCCTCTCGATTCCCCTCTCATCACGACACGGTGACCTGGACCTCAGCATCAATAACTGTCTCCCCTCCTCGCCAAAGAGGGGGGATCGGGTTTCTATGCGTATACGAGAACCGACCGTGACCATCCTCCCAGATCCCCCGCCGACGGTTTCACTTCCTGCGTCACAAACCTTTTTTTTTTAAAACATCTTCCTTCTTTAACCGGTAAAGACGATCCAGCTGGGCCAGAAGACGGTGTCTCCGGACTGGGTAGGGAAAGGGCCTTTTGGGGCTTAATGTCCTCCTGATGGACCGTGGAAGTCGACGCACTGCGTGGATACTGGCGTACTGCGTACGTTCACATTCGATCTGTTCTGTAGTGATTCGACATCACATGTTCACACACGCCATTGAGAATGAGAGAATGGTCTTTCAATGAAGTTTCTGACATCAAATTAATTGTATAGATCGTTAGAGAGCTCAACCCCCCCCCCCCCCCCCCCCCCCCCTGTAATTAAAACCCGGGTTTGGTGTCTGATCCGGAACCAGAACTGCTTGGGAAACGGGTTGAATCCTTTGGATTATTCCTTGTGATGCAAAGTCCCATTGCTCAGGAAAAGGGGTGTAGTGCCCCCCCAAAAACAACCAGTCTGGGCCCCAACAAGGTGTGTGTGTGTGTGTGTGTGTGTGTGTGTGTGTGTGTGTGTGTGTGTGTGTGTGTGTGTGTGTGTGTGTGTGTGTGTGTGTGTGTGTGTGTGTGTGTGTGTGTGTGTGTGTGTGTGTGTGTGTGTTGAGTAATCCCCAGTGGTATGGCGATCTATTCTGATCGGCGGCGGTGTGTTGACGTAACTTAACGCAGTGCTGCCTTATTGTCTAATTAGCTGGATGAGGAGAAGGACATACGCTACACTGCGTACCCCTGTGTTCTGTGATGCTCTGAGCCAGCCAGGACCCCCCTGAGGCCGGGCAGCCCCTCCTCTAACCGGTGTTATGTAAGGTGTTCAGCTTGTGTGTAGAGCAGGCTCCCCCTGCTTTGAAGTACCCCCCCCCCCCCCCCCCCCCCCCCCCCAACATGATTTAGAGGCTTGAGACTCCGATCTCTCAGCCCAGCTTTTTCTCAGGGGTTCAAAGTTCAGCCTATTGGGGTCGGGGTTTTGGGTAAACTTCCTGGGGGACTTCAATGTGCTTTCTTTCAGAGAGAGGAGCTATGCAAATATAGACAGAAGAGGAGAGGGAACACGCACACAAAGGCTTAAGCTTATACCTAAAGGTTTTCTATATTATTTCAATGTGTATATCTATCGATATATATATCTATAGTTTTATATCTATATACATGTATAAATAACTAGAAAGTAGCCTCAATAGTGTTTTTCTTTAATAATCCTTTTAAAGGCTTATAAATCTTCATCTCAAATACGTTTAGAACAATGCCCAGATAACGAAGCACACATCGGTTCTGCATCCATACGACTGAGCGGACGTTTCCCTCGGGAAACCCCCTCCCTTGAACCTTCGGGAGGTTTCAACATGGTAAACAGCACACACACGTAGTGTTAGACTGAAGGGCAGAGCACCAGACTGAACGTAGGGCAGAACAACAGACTGAACCTAGGGCAGAGCACCAGACTGAACGTAGGGCAGAACACCAGACTGAACCTAGGGCAGAGCACCAGACTGAACCTAGGGCAGAGCACCAGACTGAACGTAGGGCAGAACACCAGACTGATCGTAGGGCAGAACACCAGACTGAACCTAGGGCAGAGCACCAGACTGAACGTAGGGCAGAGCACCAGACTGATCGTAGGGCAGAACACCAGACTGAACCTAGGGCAGAACACCAGACTGAACCTAGGGCAGAGCACCAGACTGAACGTAGGGCAGAGCACCAGACTGAACGTAGGGCAGAGCACCAGACTGAACGTAGGGCAGAGCACCAGACTGAACGTAGGGCAGAGCACCAGACTGAACATAGGGCAGGACACCAGACTGAACGTAGGGCAGAGCACCAGACTGAACATAGGATAGAGCACCAGACTGAACGTAGGGCAGAGCACCAGACTGAACGTAGGGCAGAGCACCAGACTGAACGTAGGGCAGAGCACCAGGCAGAACGCCACCCTCCAACCCTTCATTCGGCGTTGTGGCGTGGGCTCCAAGAATGTCGCCTCCAGAGCCTCCAGCGCCGTGCCTCGTTGTTCCCTGGAACAATACGAGCCTATGTGGAGGTTCACCACCACCCACCACCACCACCCCCACTGCAGCAGATTTGTGTCTGACATGGGGCAATACACTCGCGGATTAGGGCGGAGGAAATATCTGAGGCTTAAAGACCCCACCCCCCCCCCCCCCCCCCGCCCCCCCTCCCTCGTCGTAGAAACAACAGATCTGCGCCGGGCTCCGGCAGCTGATCCGTTCCTTCCCTTTTTTCCCCCTCGAGGAGCGAGTTATGCAACATCTGGTTCTGGGTTTCCCAGCTGCCGCTGAAACAACAGCCCTCCGCTCTCTCCCCCGGCGGGACGGGGCTGTCCGGGGAGGGGCAGGTCGGGTCGGGATCATTCCTTCCATCTGGGAAACTAAACGGAAAACAAAAAACGGAATAATCTCGTGGATGTTAATAAAAGATTAGCGTTCTGCTCGAGTGTTTTTTGTCGTCTCCGTTGGGTAGCAGCCCTGTCCCCCCCCCCCGCGCTCAGGAGGGGAAACGAGACTATCCAGGTCTCCTTCCTGTCGTGGACTTGTCTGGGGGGGGCAGTTCTCATGAGGGAGGGAGACGGAGGGAGACAGGGGGGGAGAGAGAGAGAGGTCGAGATGAGGGCTGAGACCATGGCTGCTTCCGTGGTTTTAACGCAGACGAGCGCTCTCTGGGTCTTGGGAGCGATCTTCTGGTCTGAGGGGCACTCTCTGGGGGTCTGAGGAGCGCTCTCTGGGGGTCTGAGGAGCGCTCTCTGGCCCCAGGTGCTCCAGACCTCGACTGGGTGTTCTCCAGCTCCGCTCAGTTCCAGGAACTGCCCTTGGCCCTTCCATCGTGTGCGCTCATAGTTCTATCCTCCACAGACGAGGGGGGGAAAACATCCTGTGAAAGTACTCGAAAAGTAATGAATTACGAATTGAGGTTTCCTCCCTTGGAAGAGGAGCACTGGCGTACATCGACCTGCTCCATTTTATCCTCCACCAGATTGGGGGGAAAGAAATCCTGTAGAAACTAGTTCATCATGAATGAGCATTTTCTCTCAAATAGAAACCATGTTTCAAAGTGGAAGAAGTGGTTTAATGGTGGACTCTGTGGAGAAGGTTCTCCCAACGAGCTCGGATGTCTGTGTCGCGTGACGTTGACCCTCCACACATCGGTCCGGGCTGTGCTGTGGTCGGCCCGGGCGTCTTCACAGGGTCACTGGGACACTGTGGGTGGTGGTGGTGGTGGTGGTGGTGGTGGTGGTGGGAGCTCCAGTGAAGCCTGAGGCAGTGGCAGGACATCCCTGCCTCGTCGCTCTGCACGGAAGGCCTCTCTGGAAGTCCCCCATGTCACGTGACTCCCGCTCCGGTCAGGACCGGTTCTAGACGCTCTAGAGTCTCACACACACTCACACACTCACACACATGCACAGCGGTGTCTCAGTGTTCCAGATGAGATGCACGCGGACACCGCTTCAGAACAGGGTGAGCCTCAACCGCAGCGGAACCAGGATGGGTCATGGCCATACTGGAACGTTCTTGGTTCCAATGGGTCCATTTGACCCTCCGTTTAAATCAAAGTTCTCCTAGTGTCGAGGTGCCCCTGAGCAAGGCACTTCACCCTAACTGCTCCAGACGAGCTGGCTGTTGCCTTGCATGGTTGACTCCGTGTGTGTGTGTGTGTGTGTGTGTGTGTGTGTGTGTGTGTGTGTGTGTGTGTGTGTGTGTGTGTGTGTGTGTGTGTGTGTGTGTGTGTGTGTGTGTGTGTGTGTGTGTGTGTGTGTGTGTGTGTGTCGTTCCATCCCCTCCTCCCACTCCCATCACAATTCCCTCTCCTCTGGTCCACCCTCATCTCCTCTTCCCTCTCCTCCACCCCCGTCTCCCTCGTCCACCTCCACCTCCATCTCCTCCACCTCCCTCTCCATCTCCTCCCTCTCCTCCGCCACTTTAAGTCTCTTCAGATTAAAGCCAAGCTAAATGCACTAACTGTATGTGTAAACGTGTTGACATGTTTACACAGGCGTGGTTCGGCGAGCGCTTCGACGCGCCCCTCCACTGCCCCCGCAGCCCCCTGGCCCAGCGCCATGGCCCCGGCCTGGCCGACGTCTTCCAGTACGACCAGTGGCTGGCCGTCAGACACGAGGCCACCCTGGTGCCCATGCAGGAGGACCTCGCCATCTGGCTCAGCGGCATGCTGGGTAAGTTCTGGCAGGAACGCCGAACCTAACGGGACGGGAGTTTGTTTTGGTTGAACACGGAAGTTGGGTATTTTTGTGAATGTTTGTTTGAACGGGCCATTCCCCTGTCTTCAACCCCCTTTTCCTCCCTCTCTTCAGCTCCCTTCGGTGGGGGAGAGAGAGGGAGGTGGGGGAGAGAGAGGGAGGGTGAGGGGAGGGAGGGAGAGAAGGAAAGGGAGGTGGAGGAGTCAATCACATGATATCAACCTAGAGTCGTTTCGAGGCGTGTTGTCTACATGGTTGGAAGGTTCGGAGGATCCACAACCAATCTTCAGTCCTAAGTCTTAGACATGCTGCGATATTTGCATATATTGATTGACATAATGCCTTGCCCATCCATTACACCACGGGGGAGAACGCCCTGTTGTCAAGCTTGAAAACACGCGAGGATGTAGAAGATTTCCCGTGGCTCAGGCGTCGGTGGGGCGCACACAAAACACACTGAAAAGAAATTCCCCCACTCCATTGCTGCGTCGTGCCATTATACTGGGGGAGGGCATTATACTGGGAGAGGTTATTGTCTTGGGCCACACAATGCTCCTGTGACGGCTCAGGGGAAACCAAAGGAGACTGAGAAACGGGCACCGCATTGTCCAGCAAACTCTTTGCTTTGCTGTGAGCGCTTTAAACAAAAAAAAAACACAAACACGGGAGTGAGTCGTGAGCTCCGCTCCTCGACCCCGTTTGATCACGGCGTTCTGCTCTTCGCGTGAAGACGGCGTACTTCTGTCGGACCAGGGGCCGTGAAGCGGTCGTGGGCGGACAGTGTTGTGGCCCCCCCCCCCGGCGGGGAGGCCTCTCTCCGGGATGCGATCAACGCACCTTTTGTCCGGGCCCTTTGTCCCCGCGCCGCGGCGGTGATTGTGGGGTGGTGACCGGGGGAAGGCAGGGAGGGGGGAATAGGCTTCGTCTTACAGAAGGGCCCGGGGGTGATGGTGGTGGCCCTCAATGTGTGGTCTTCGGGGGGGGGGGGGGGGGGGGGAGGATAGGAAGGATAGGGGGGTCATACGGGGGTCACCCGCTGAATGACAAGCGGTGTGGATGTCTTTGGAGTGTGTGGAAGTGATTCCTGGCACATTTCCTAAACCTTCAAGGGTGGTGCGTGCGAATACCGCCGTGGACGACCGGCAGGCATTAACACGACGCTGTTGGCATGAGGGTTATATTCACTCAGTCATTCAGCGGCGGTGGGCGTGTGGAGGGAGCTGGACGGATGATGCGGTAATGATGCAGATTGTGTTTATGCTTGAGTCTCATGGTTCTTCTCATGCACTCGTATCCATGGCAATGGCCTGCAGTCAAACGAACACACGAGAACCATGAGACTCAATCATAGCACCGTCGGATCATAACCACGTGGGCTGAGCAGATGGGATGCCGCAGATGGGCGCGTTGAGATGTTCTTTGTGGTTCTGTGTTGAGGTGATGTGGTTCTGTGTTGATGTTCTTGTTCTCTGTGGTTCTGTGTGGAGATGTTCTGGTTCTGTTCAGGAGCTTGTTGAGATTTTCTGGTTCTGTGTGGCTCCAAGAGCTTGTTCAGTTCTGTATGGTTTGATGTTGATGTTCTGGTTCTGTGTTGAGATGTTCCTCTTCTGTGTTAGGTTCCGGTTCTGTGTTGAGAGGTTCCAGCTCTGTGTTGAGAGGTTCCAGCTCTGTGTTGAGAGGTTCCAGCTCTGTGTTGAGCGGTTCCAGCTCTGTGTTGAGCGGTTCCAGCTCTGTGTTGAGCGGTTCCAGCTCTGTGTTGAGAGGTTCCAGCTCTGTGTTGAGAGGTTCCAGCTCTGTGTTGAGAGGTTCCAGCTCTGTGTTGAGAGGTTCCAGCTCTGTGTTGAGAGGTTCCAGCTCTGTGTTGAGCGGTTCCAGCTCTGTGTTGAGAGGTTCCAGCTCTGTGTTGAGAGGTTCCAGCTCTGTGTTGAGAGGTTCCAGCTCTGTGTTGAGCGGTTCCGGCTCTGTGTTTTGAGGTCCTGGTTCTCTGTGGTTCCAGGCGCGGAGGTGCGGGCCGAGTTCTTCATGGAGGAGCTGAACAACGGCGTGCGGCTGTGTCAGCTGATCGGCGCGCTGAGGGAGAGGATGGCCCAGAGCTGTCCTGCTGAGCTCTCCAAGGTGGGACACCGTCTGGGGCGCGGGGGGGGGGGGGGGGTCCTACTCACTGGGGGGCATCCTACTTAGTGGGGGGCGGGGGGCTGAAGTAATGGCAGACTGCAGCAGCTAATTCTCACTCTATATTCTGCGTCACTTGGTTCATCCATCTCTCTGATCCAATCACCTCCGTCCACCTGACTTTATTCATTCCATTCCCAATACTTCTATTCCCATAAGAATAATTATATCATTAACGCCATTCATTCTAATTATTCTTATTAACGCGTTTAATTCTCTAATTACTGCCGTCCGTCCCTCGTCGAGTCCCTCCTCTGGGGTCTCGTTCCCGTCTGTTGGGCGGGGATCCGACCTGACGACCCTTTTTGTGTTCCCGTTGCCATGGCAGCTGTTCCCCTCGCAGAAGGTGACCTTCAAGCGGGACGCGTCTCCGGGCTCCTTCTTCGCCCGGGACAACACGGCCAACTTCCTGGGCTGGTGCCGCAGCGTCGGCGTGGAGGAGACCTACCTGTTCGAGTCCGAGGGCCTGGGTACGGTCCGCGGGTCTGGGGGTCCTGGGGGTTTGGGGGTCGGCACCGGGGCACCGGGTCAATGCTCCTGTCAGGGAAGTGTGTGTTTAGAAGAGGAAATGGGATTGGTCTGAGGACCCCGCCCGAAACACATTTCCTGATCAATGTCTGAGATCATAAGATACACTTCTGATCAATATCTGATAAGGACATCCACTTCTGGTCAATACAGCCCCTTCTGATCAATATCTGATAATTACATCCACTTCTGATCAATACAGCCCTTTCTGATCAATATCTGATAATTACATCCACTTCTGGTCAATACAGCCCCTTCCGATCAATGCGGCCACTTTTGATCAATATCTGGTCGTTGCAGCCTCTTCTGATCAACCCAGCCCGTTGTGATCAGGCTCTGAGCTCATGACCAGGTACACCGGTCGTGTCTGTTGTCTCGGGTCATGAGTCAGCGTTCCTATATAGGTGCTGGCGTCCTGCAGGGCCGGGCCGACCAGGCCAGGCTGTGGTGTCTGTGGTGTCTGGTGTGTCTGGTGTCTGTTGTGAAATACAAGCTCTGCTTTACAAACACCCAGGGGAGAACGCCTGTTATCAAACCCTGGCTCACAGCAAGGACCTATATACAACTTTATAATAGTACGATACAAACGATTCAACTATGGCTCACAGCAAGGACCTATATACAACTTTATAATAGTACTATACAAACTATGCAGTTATACAACTATGGCACAGATCAAAGACCTATATACAACTTTAGAAGAATACGATACAAAGCATGCAGTAATACAACTATATAAATATCCAACTATATAGCTATACAACGATATAAATATAAAACTATATAAATATAAAACTATAAATCTAAGACTAAATATGGTTATACAGTACAACTATAAAAAATATCCAACAACATAAATATCCAGATATCTAGATATCGAACTACATAGCTATCCAACTATATAAGTATACAACTATAAGGTTAGAGATCTACACAACTATACAGTTCTACACAACTTTGCAAATATACAGTTATACAATTATGCAACCATACAGTCCTACACAACTATACAGCTATACAAATAACCCCCTCTGCATTAAGCCCGTTTGTTATTTGTTAAACACAGAGCTAAAGAGCGTTAAACACAGAGCCCATAAATATAACTGCATTCCATTCGGTGTTGGCTTTAATCCAGAGCATCTTACAACACAGTCATGCATACATTGTTGGCCAATGCCACCCCAGTGGGAATCGAACCCGTAACCCCGGCTGTGGTAACAGAACAGACGCAGAGGCAACAGAGCCACCCCCCCCCCCCCCCCCCCCCCCCCCCCCCCCCCCCTTGCCTCCTAATTAGACCAGAATCCAAAAGACTGCTCAGCAAATACATTTGAGGTACACGGGCAGAATAGCTAAAAGCTTTTTTAATTGCCGTTTCGATGGAGGACTAATTAGCTTAATTAGAAGCCTTGTTGGATCTCCAAGTCTCATGAGATTGGGAGGGTGGGGCCCCCCCATGGAGAAGGTTGTCAGAGCTTCAGGTCTAACAGGATCTTAGTGGAGGGGTTAGCGTTAGCGTTGTCAACATGCTCTCATTACCAGTAGTGGCTCTGAGGCGAGGGGGGATTCATGTGATGTTAAGTCGTCGGGACCCGACCAATGGGAACGGAGTACTCGTGCTACATAGCTGGAGTCTGGACTTTACCCTCTGGACATGTATTTGCAGTATCTTTGTATTTTTCTCAGGATTTCGACGTAACCCGATTTATTTTCCTGGGAATAATTAACATTGGGTTGATTGGGGCTCTTGTGTTCGTCATCTGACCCCCTTCCACCCAATCACCTTGCTTCTTTCTGCCCATAGTGGTGTAAAGGAACGTTGAGATGGACACACACTGATGATATGCGCTATACTGATCCACGCAGACCAATATCAATAGTACTTTATTTAGAGACGCATCAGTGATAATGAATCCAGTTTGAGTTTCTGGTGCTGACCAATCACATTCTGTGAAGTCTGGAAGGATTTCTGATAATCCCTCTGAAATCTAGATGTAGCTTCATGGAGATGCATTTAATTACCAACGAATGTTTCGGAAAATAACAATACTTGGATGAACAAACGGAGTACTTTATCTTAATTTGAAAGTCGAACAAACCCCAAGTTGGGTTTGTAGCCATATCTGTTATTAATGCTCTCCAGCTGTATTGCAGTGTTTCCTGCAGTTTAGTTTATTAATCAGTCAGGGACCACACAGCAAAACATGAGTCTCTTAGGTGTAGCTGCAGGCTAATCTCCCTCTGCACGCACTGCAGAGGAAGCCGGGTTCCTGTCTCCTGTAGGTAGTGTCTCTGACGCTCTCCTCTCTCTCTCTCTCTCTCTCTCTCTCTCTCTCTCTCTCTCTCTCTCTCTCTCTCTCTCTCTCTCTCTCCTCTCTCTCTCTCTCTCTCTCTCTCTCTCTCTCTCCTCCTCTCCTCATCTCCTCTCTCTCTCTCTCTCTCTCCCTCTGTCTCTCTCTCTCTCTCTCCTCTCTCCCCTCCGTCTCTCCTCCTCCTCGCTGTCTCGCTCCCTCTGTCCTCCCTCTCTCTCTCTCTCTCTCTCTCTCTCTCTCTCTGTCTCCTCCCTCTGTCTCCTCCCTCTGTCTCTCCCCTCTCTCTCTCCCCTCTCTCTCTCACCCCTCTCTCTAGTTCTGCACAAGGAGCCACGGCAAGTGTGTCTCTGCCTGCTGGCCATCGGCCGCATCGTGTCCAGGTACGTCGCCATACTTTGCACTTTGCTTCCTCTCGTCTTAACAGGAAGGCGGCTTCTCTTCACGGTAAGATTAGGAGACCTTTCTGTGCGGGTTAGGGTGAATATGTTGATCCCATGACTCGAACGCACGTTGTTTTGAGTCGAGTTGGCCTGATTACACCAGAGAATTATAAAGCCCTGTTCTGAGTGGACAAGAGTCCCGTTGTTCAAATGAGTCACGACGAGGTTGTTCGAGTTGTTCACTGGTAGTGGATGAGGTGTGACGCACACACACGCACGCACAGACGTACAGACACAGACGTACACACACCGACTGACTGACTGTAGCCTACAATTATAATATAAGCATTATGTAAATTAAATATATTCTTGATAACAATGACACACCATTAGACCCCTCCCCCCGGCCCAGTAGTTTGTTCACCGTACCACCAGAGGTCTGACTGTGCCCCCCCCCCTCCCCCCCTCAGGTACGGCGTGGAGCCCCCCGTCCTGGTGAAGCTGGAGAAGGAGATCGAGCTGGAGGAGACCCTGCTGAGGAACCAGGCCCCCCCCAAGGCCGTCAAGACCTTCAGCGTGTGCTGCCAGCACGGGGGTCTCTACCAGCCCGGGGTACGTTGGCCCGACGGAGACGGCCGCTGACAAAACCGTCACGCTCCTGCTCCGTTTGTTATTTATTTAGTTTAGCCTTTTTTTTTTTGTAGTGGCCATTCTTTTTATTGTTCAAACTGCCAGCTGAGGAGGTTTCATGTGATTATCTTTGTGTTAGTATGTTCTAAACCTCCTTTCTGTCTTTCGCACGGCGTCATAACTTTATCGCTACGAAAAATTCCGACCAATTTCAACAAAATTCTCTTCATCTGTCTTTCGTGTCGGGCGGCCATTTTAACCCCAACTGCCGTCCGCGACGGCTGTTCGTGACGCTCCCATTGTGGTCGAGGGCAGCTGCGTTCCCGCTCTTTTATACATCGGTTGTTGTTCTTTTTCCCGCCCTGGCGGCGGGGTGTTGTGTAACGGCCCTCGCTCCAGCGCGCCCGGTCCGTACGCGGAGTCCGGACCCACGTGTGACCTAGTTGAGGTTAGCCTCGTTAGCCCCCGAGGCTAGGTGACGCAACATGGCCGTCCGTGTGATGCTGCACTCAAAGACCTGCGACTCCCTTTCTTCGTCTCTGCACACATATGCCCGCCCCCCCCCCCCCCCCAACTTAAAGTGCACTGAGCCGTGAGCCTCATGATGTCATCCCCCCCCCCCCCCCCACCCCCCACCACCACAGCTGTGCTCAGGAAGTTTACTTCACGTGTTAGACCAACCGGTAACAACACGATATTAATGTTAATATTATGCGTCTTTATGATTCGATGTGATGCCGGCAGGGTTTCCGATCGACGTACGCGTCCTCGTGTGAGGTGTCGTCAGACCCGCCGATCAACATTATGATATGTTAACATGTCGATGAGATGTGAGGAGAAGGCGGCGTGGGCCCGAGTCCCGCGCAGCGTCCTGGGGTGAAACGTAGCCCGCAGGGATCAATGTTTGCTTGTTCCTCCGTTTCTCGGAATGATCAATGATTTCTCTCTCTCTCGCTCTCGCTCTCTCTCTCTCTCTCTCTCTCTCTCTCTCTCTCTCATCCTCTCTCTCTCTCTCCTCTCTCTCTCTCTCTCTCTCTCTCTCTCTCTCTCGGGGGGGGGGGGGGAGAGGTCTTATGTAATCTCCCACGTCTCTCCATCCCTCTTTTTTTTTTTCCACTGGCGATCGTTTCGTTTCTCTTTCACTGCTGTCCCTCTCACTCACTCTCTCCGAGTCTCCCTCACTCACCCTCTCGCTCTCTTTCTCTCTCTCGCCCTTTCACTCTTAGGCCCAATCCCATTTCTACTCCTTACCCCTTCAAAACAAGGGGGAGGGGTAAGGGGTAGAAATGGGATTGGGCCTCAACCTCTCTCACTTTCACTCCCCCCCCCCCCCCCCCCCCCCCCCTCACTCTCCCAGTGCCTGTGTGTCTGTCCCTCCCTCCCTCCGTCTGTCCGTCTGTCTGTCTCCATCACTCATCCTCTCTGTGTCTCTCATCAGGACCACGGGCTGGACGACCCCCCCTGTGACTGCGCCAACCGGGTGTCCATCGAGTATCTGTCAGAGGGGCGCTACAGGCTGGGGGAGAAGACCCTCTTCATCAGGGTGGGACACGCGCGCACCCCCCCCCAGACACCTCCCTGACAACCTCCCCCTCACCCCCTCACCATACGTAGTGGTCGTCTGTTTTACTACGGACACACTGGTCATAACGGACGTGTAACGCACCACTGTATCCTACTATGTGTACTGTGTAGGATACTATGTGTACAGTCTATAGTGGAGTACATTCTACACATAGTACACACACTAAACACCAAAGAAAAGTACCAAGTTCCTCCGATTGGCAGTGATTCAAGATGAGGTCACTCCATAATGGGGTCCTAATGGCGTCATAACGTATATATAGATGTACTGTATAAAGATTAGATTGATGGATGGAGACAGTCTCTCCCTCTCAGTCCATTTTAAAACACGCTTTGGCGTGACTAACGTAGACTGACAACGCCAAACACTAAGGGTTATGTAAGTAGTGAAACAAGAAGGGAAAATCAACTCACTCTCTCTCTCTCCCCCTCTCCCTCCCCTCCCCCCCCTCTCTCCCCCCCCTCTCTCCCTCCCCTCTCTCCCCCTCTCCCTCCCCCCTCTCCCCCTCTCTCCTCCCCCCTCCCTCCCTCCCCTCTCTCTCTCCCCCTCCCTCGCCCCCTCTCTCTCTCCCCCCCTCCCTCCCCTCTCTTCCCCTCCCCTCTCTCCCCTCTCTCCCTCCCCTCTCTCCCCCTCTCCCTCCCCCTCCAGATGCTCCATGGGAAGCATGTGATGGTGCGCGTGGGGGGCGGCTGGGACACCCTGAGGGGCTTCCTGCTGAAGTACGACCCCCTGCGGACCCTCCAGTTCACCACGCTGGAGCAGAAGATCCTGGCCTTCCAGAAGGGCCCGCCCGGCGTGGGCGGCCATCGCCACGGCAACGGGGCCCACCACCTGCCCCCTCCGCCGCCCCCGGACATGGACCCCCTGGCGGCCGTGGACGACCTCGTCTCCTCCTCGTCCTCTTCGTCGTCGTCGTCGTCCTCCTCGTCTTCGTCGCTGTCGGCCCCCGCCAGCTGCCGCGCCCACACCCCGTCCCCCGCCTGCACCCCCACTCTGCCCCGGAAGGGCGGGGCCCCCCACGGCCGCAGGAACGCGGGGGCGGCCCACGCCCCGCCCCCCAGGAAGCCCACGCAGCTGCCCCTGTCCACCACCCCCAAGGGCCCCGCCCTCGCCAAGGGCCCCGCCTCCCTGCCGGCCACGCCCCTCACCCCGGGCTCCTCGAAGCAGACCCCCAGTCCCACCGCGGGGCCCCAGGGGGCCCGGGCCCAGCGCCGTGCGGGGACCCCCTCCTCGTTGCCGGCCCCTCCCCCCATCCCCTCCTCCTCCTCCTCTTCCTCCTCTTCGTCCTCCAAGCTGAAGCTGAGGGCGGGGCCCCGCGGTGGCCCCGCCCAGCCCCGGAGCCCCGTCTGCCCCGAGCCGTCCCGCAAATGCCCCAAACCCTCCACCCCCACCGGGCCGCCGCCGCCCCCCGTCATCGTCTGCCCCCCGACTCCTCAAGGGCCCGGCCCCGCCCCTGGGGACAAGGACGCGCGGCCCCCCACGGGCGCCAGCCAGCGCTCCCGCCTCACCACGCGGAGGCCCGCCTCCCCGTCCGCACGCCACCGCCTGGAGGCGGTCCGCAGGGCCCGCGCCGGCCCCCGCAAAGCGGCGGCTACCGCCAGCCCCGCCCCCAGAGCGGGAGGGGTGCTGGTGGTCCCGCAGGTCAGAACTCGGACCCCCGGACCGCGGGCTCGCTCCCCGATGCCGGCGGCGTCCAAAGCCCCCTCCTCGCTCGTCAAGGGCACCGGCCTGGCCACGCCCACCCGTCCGGTCACGCCCACTGGTCGGGTCACTCCCACTGGTCGGGTCACGCCCACTGGCATGGCCACACCCACTGGTCTGGCCACGCCCACCCGTCCGGTCACGCCCACTGGTCGGGTCACGCCCACTGGTCTGGCCACACCCACTGGTCTGGCCACGCCCACCTGTCCGGTCACGCCCACCTGTCTGGTCACGCCCACTAGTCGGGGCACGCCCACCGGCATGGCCACACCCACTGGTCTGACCACGCCCACCAGCCAGGTCACGCCCACTGTTCTGGTCACGCCCACCAGCCTGGTCACGCCCACGCCGACCCTCCCCCTAGCGAACGCTCCTGGGCCGGTCTCCAAGGGCCCGGTCAAACCCGCACCGAAAGCCACGACGACGACCACGGCGAAGACCACGAAGGTCAACCGCAAGCAGGGGGTCCCGGCCAACCCCACCAACGCCAGGAAGGGGACCCCGAAACCCGAGGACGCTTCGCCGAGGAACCCGGTTCCCAAGAAGACCGGTCCCACCACGGGCAAGACGGCCCCCCAGGGAAAGAGCAAACGCACCGACCCTTACTTTGAAATGGACACTAAGAAGAGCCAGAAACCGCCCGTCAAAACCCAAGCGCACGGGTAAAAGGAAGCGTGGAGGACCAGGACTCTTATTTTGAAAAGCAACGCGACGTCTTCGTGAGCAATAATAATAATACGGTTGGACTCCGCTCTGAGGAGAGAAGGCGTCGGAGTCTGTTTCTGTAATTCTCTCTTTTTACCAGCAGGCCTTTTTATAGATCAGCCTTTTAGAGCTTCCTCACATCTCCTATCAAACAGGGGAATGCAGCACTTAGCGGCCATGGAAACTGCGCCGTTACATGCTCTAAACGTGTTGACATTAATCCTTTTAATAATCAAAATGGTCGTCAAGTTTTGACAGGTTTAATTTTCGTTTTTTTTTTTTTTACGTTTTGTGATTTTATTTCTGTTTTGGGAGTTGCTTTTGTTATTTAATTCATTAACCAAAAAGGTCATGATTTTTGTATGTTGTCTGTTTTGACGTTAACTCTTTGACGATGAATTTAGGTCAGTGGAAATAACTGGTTAAACTCTTACCTTGCACAATGTTTACATTTAGCTGTTCAACTTTTATTTTTGCTCTCCGATTTATTTTCCTCTGTGGATTCTTAAACTGTTACAGCCAATCCGTGGATGATGATATCTCATCATCATCATATCATCATTTTTAATGATGCATACCGCAGATCAGATCCAAGTTAGTTCAGCTGTAAATGCTTTTAAGATCCATCAATTTAGATCAAGTATTCCACGGATATCAGTTTTAAAGACGGGGAGAAGTGCTTCGTGTGTGTTAGTGTTATTGTTTTGCTGTGTGGAAAAGCCAGCAAAGAATATCCGTCAGTCATCATTCACAGAAGCAGGGATCTGGAACCAAAGTTTGGCAGACCGGCCGACTGGAACTGAATCCAAGCCCTGGGAACTGGAGCTAAGGCCTGGTTAGCTCGCCAGTGAGAACAAGCACTCCACTGGCAGAGTCTACCGGGCTCTGAGCGTCCGTCATGCGGGCTGTGATCGTCCGTCATGCGGGCTCAGCGTCCGTGTAGCGGGCTGCTAGCGCCCCTCATGCGGGCTTTGAGCGTCTGTCATTGCGGGCTGTGAGCGTCCGTCATGCGGGGCTATGAGCTTCTCATCAAGCGGGATCTGCTTGCTGTCGGCCTGAACCGCCAGTCGGAAGTAACCGGCCCGACCCCCTTCGTCGCGGCGTGCCTTTTTAACGAACGAACTCCTGCTCGTGTTTCACAGTGGGCGGCGTTGTAGAATGTATTGGGCGGGGTTTAAAGAGGGGTGGGGCTTGTTTTTGTTTTTATTCGAGTACATTGCACAGTGTAATACAAGCACTCGCTGTGACCTTTGACCTCCGTGCGGAGGACGGGTTCACGGACGAACTTTTACTACTGATCCAACTGCAGCTTCCTTAAGTGCGGGGACTAATTATGTTGTTTTGTGGGTTTCTAATTTTTTGTTTTGTTGAACGTGAATCATAATTATAGATATTTTCATGTAGTGGATGTGTGTGTGTGTTTGTGTGCGTGTATGGATATGTTTAGGCCTACTGTATACGAGGAGTGAGGGTATTTCATTTTTGGCACTTTATGGAAAACGTGTGTTTGTCACATTTTGAATGTTTATTCTGTCTGTCCGTCTCAATCTCTCTCTTTCTGTGTCTCTCGACCTCTCTTGCTCTCTGTCAAAGTGACGTCATTTGATTAATAAATGAATGTTTAAAAACGACGTGACCGTATACTGATTATTTAAAATCATCTTCCAGATGGCCTATTCTGAAAAAGGCTTTTTAAATCAAAACATTGTACAAACTTTCATTTGACACAACCTAACATGTAGCTTCGGTTAAATTATCCATTTGAAAAAATTGATGTGCGCTATAAAGGAAAAGCAGGCGTCGGAGGGGATAATGTTTCCAAGTTCAACACAACATGGTTCAGTGTGAAGTCAACCACCCACATCGGATGTGGAAACCGTCAACCACCACATACCAAAGAACATAATAAATCCATCATCCTCGAGGATCTGAACTAAGTCCAATGCAAAACTATCAGAACGTTGCTGCCCCCTAGTGACTAACGACGAGGCCCCCTACTGTTCAGAACACGCAACGCACCGTCTTTGGTATGAAATAGAAGCCTACCTTATTCACCTTAGTGTAAGACCACCGCTGGAGTATCCAAATTAAAATGTATGTTCAGCTTATTGGGGCGATTCAACTGACAATAAAAAGATAACGGTACTCTTGTCCCAGGAAGTAAGTCTAGAGTAGTTCATATTCAATGCATTCATCACAGAAGAGGACCTCATGATAATTAGGGGATCTGGCAGACCCCTCGTTAACTTAATGAGCTACACCTGTGGCCCCCCCTACTATTACACCTCTGAAATGTGTTCAGATACATATAAATACATTCTGTTCAATGAAATATAACGTCCTGGTGGTTGGTCCTCTGAAACCAAACAAAATCACAAGAGCAACTGTGTTGAATCGACATGTTGGACAATTTATTAAATATACAAAAAAGGTATTTAATTACAATATATCTTTTTTTTTGTAAATATACATAATGGAGTGCTACAAAAAATGCAGATTAAAAAACCTAATCTTGACACAAGGCTGGAAAAACCGTCTCGGAAAGAAAACAACAATAAAATAGGCAGATATATGTCAAACAAGACTGGTTGGCATTGGCAAGGTCCACACACAGAGACAAGTGGTTTTAGTGCATAGTAGTATTCAGTGAGTTAGGACTGGACCACCCTGAGATTAGACCCACACAGCCCGATGAACTCGTCCTAATCGAGAACGAGGAACCAATTAAATGAATCAACAGACACAGGCTCATGACTCATCACATCCTGTTTGCAGACGGACAGAAGCGCCGACCAAGCAAGCGTTCCTTGGCTGCTCGGCAGGTGGTCTTCGGGGGCATCGACTCAGTACACCAAAGTCTCCTCTTTTAGTTTTCAGGCTGTTTAGAATCACCTGGACTCCCTGCTCCATTTGGGTATAAAAATAAAACAAGATCACTCAATCCTTTTTTTACATGTCAAGATCTTGCCGTTTTCTTCTTTGTACCTTTTTTTATACATATAAAGCTCTTGCTATTTTCTTTTTCTGACATTTTGCAACGAGTCGTCGGCTGAGAGAAACGGGGTCACTGAATCCTTTCATTCAAAACGATGAACCCGTCAGAGGGTTGATCTAATAGAGCAGAGCCTGTCTGAGCTAAAAGGTTCCTCCCCTCCTCTCCTAGTGTCCCCGTAGAGCCAAGAGCGAACTGGGATCATGCCAAAACCTGCCAATGCGACGCCATATATCCCCATCAGAGGGGCAATAAACCAAGTTATCTCTGTGGGTTTTCTTGTAAAAGAAAACGAGGTTAAAAGACAACATGTCCCATATCGGGTGACTTAGTGCAGTTGGGCAAGGCAGCGGTGCCTCAGGTTGCAAGCGTGAAGATGAGCTCTGGGCCAGACATGCTCTGTTAATGCTAGCTCTTAGAGCTTTTAGAACGGTTTGGCCTCTGAGCTCGCTTCGGTGGTCTTCACGCATGGCGAGCATGGCTTCAGCGGTTTCAGTGGTTTCAGTGGTTTCTATACACATTAAGCAAAGTGTCTGATGAAAGGGGCTTTCGACGTCAGAGGGAAGGCGAGACGGTTCGGCCTCGACCTCTCGTCGGTGGTTAAAGATGTGGACGGTTGCCGTGGTAATCCATCGTCCTCGCGATCCTTTTTTTTGGCACGGCGGAACATTCCCTCCTCCGACGGGACGGATGTCTCGGACGTCGTCTTCCTCGCCCTTCCGTCTCCGATGGTTACCTGACGATGTCGCCGGGGGCCGGTGTACTGCGCTCAGTGTAGCGTGCTGCGTTCAATACCGTCGCTGCTCTGTAACAGCACACTGGGAGGGGGGGGGGGGGGGGAGGGGGGGGGGGGGAGGGGGGGGGGGTACTAATGTGTGATGTGGTCAAGGGTTTTGGTTTAAAAAGACAGCAGAGGGCCGAGAGAGAGAGAGAGAGAGAGAGACAGCGAGACAGAGCGACAGCGAGAGAGAGAGAGAGAGAGAGAGAGAGAGAG
>NC_079415.1:5299805-5417305 GCF_026213295.1 Gadus chalcogrammus
TTTCACTTCTGAGGGGAAATGTGTTTTCTCACTGTGGTATTTATCTTCCCTTTCCAGTTAGTGGGCGTGGTGGAATAATCCATCAGATGTGTGCCATAATGGCATGTAGGACTGTAACTGGATAGACACACACACACACACACACACACACACACACACACACACACACACACACACACACACACACACACACACACACACACACACACACACACACACACACACACACACACACAGAATACTGCTGAGACTTACAGACAAAATACAAATGGATAAAGAAAGATAATTGACACAGATGCACACAAGACAAAATACTTGCAGACACACAAACACAAGCACTCACCAACACATGGTGAATACTGTTGAGACTTACACACAAAACCCAAACTCATACAAAACAGATACACAAACACAAAAATAATTGAAACACTTGCACAGTAGACTGAATACTTGCACACAAAGATTCAGGCTCCCAGTGGACCTAACCTACTGGTCGTTGGTTTAACAGAGAAAGGGCTACAGAAGACTAGCCAGGTGGTCCAATACTCTGAGGCAGGGTTGGGAAAATGACAGTCATGGGTTCTTGTCTCTGCCACCAGCACATGCAAGCTGACCTCTCCCACACACACACACACACACACACACACACACACACACACACACACACACACACACACACACACACACACACACACACACACACACACACAGACGCACACACAAGACACGCAAACACAATCACAGGACCCATATGTGTTGAATTAACTGTAGAGGCGAGAGAGAACGAAAGGTATGAGAGAGGGATGGAAGAAAAGAGAAGAGGAAAGAGAAGAGAACCAGAGGGATTGAAGAGAGAGACAGCAGAGAGAGACAGACAGACAGACAGACAGACAGACAGACAGACAGACAGACAGACAGACAGACAGACAGACAGACAGACAGACAGACAGACAGACAGACAGACAGACAGACAGACAGACAGACAGACAGACAGACAGACAGACAGACAGAGACAGCAGAGAGAGAGAGAGAGAGGGAGAGACAGAGACAGACAACCAGAGAGAGAGAGACAGAGACAGACAGACAGCAGAGAGAGGCAGAGAGAGAGACAGAGACAGCAGAGAGAAAGAAAGAGGCAGACAGACAGACAGACAGACAGACAGACAGACAGACAGACAGACAGACAGACAGACAGACAGACAGACAGACAGACAGACAGACAGACAGACAGACAGACAGACAGAGAGACAGACAGACAGACAGACAGACAGACAGACAGACAGAGGCAGAGAGAGAGAGAGAGAGCAAGAGAGAGGGACAGAGAAAGACAACAGAGAGATAGAGGAGACATGGTAGTGAAGAGAGAGACAGTAGACAGAGCAGAAGAGAGCAGTTCATTCACGCCTCACATGTGATCACAGAAATGTGTTTCGAACTCTGACCTAGTAGTAGCAGGCTTGATGGAGGGTCCACAGAAGGTTTTAATGTACAGTGGTTATCCCACGCATAAGTTAAATCTAGACGATGTGTTCTCAGGAGAGAGCGATGGCTGACCCCAGCAGGGGGTCATGACCTCTGACATCACCCTGTCCAACACAGGAGGCGACCGCGTCATCGCTGTGAGAGAAGAGCCATACGGCCATCCACACGTCTGACCTTTGACCCTGCCCATGTTTCCAGGACGATGATAGATGACTGGCTAAATCGAGAATATTTGTGCACGTCCGCGTTTGTTTGGTTTCTCTTCCAGTCGGCTTGTGCTGGGAACTGTGGGAAAGGTTTTTTCACCAGTCGGGGTGTTTTCATCTAGGTCTGGCGTTTACCGCCAAGGGAAACCAAGATAGCTAGGGACACATGCAAGCTTTATATAGCCTGCTATGGGCTATCTAAGGGCGTGATGATGAGGAACAGGGACATGAGGAGAGCAGCTCACCACATTTGAAGAAACGGTGGCCGAAGAAGCAGACGAATAAACCCGCCAGGCCGGAGAGAGTGAAGAAGACTTTGGTGGAGATCTGACCTGAAAGACAAAACAGAAGATAGACGATGAGTGCTATGGCAGAGAGAGGAGCGGGGGACAGACGTAGGCCTATGGCTGAATGCGTCCATTCAATACTTCCGGTACACAACAATAATACTAAAGACTAGGAAGGTAAATTAGGCATGTATAAGAAAACACAAACATGGATCAAATGCCCAAACATGAAAAAAAAGTTGAATAAGGTCAAATCATTTTTACACACACACACACACACACACACACACAAAGAGAGAGAGAGATGGAGAGAGACACACACACAAACAGAGAGAGAGAGCGCACACAGACAGACAAAGTAACAGGCACCAGAGAGAGAGAGAGAGAGCGAGAGACACAAACACACAAACATGTGTGACAGACAGACAGACAGACAGAGACCGAGAGGGACGTCTCACCCAGGGTGAGGCAGCCTTCCAGGGCGGAGTCGAAGCTGCAGGCGTAGGTGTGGACGGGGACGTAGGAGGCGGCGGTGTTCCTCTCCGGGTCGCGGACCACCACGGCGTAGACGGCCCCCCGGCCAAGCACCGAGCTCACCACGGCAACCGTGTCGTTCTCCCAGGACAGGGTCGTGACCTGGAGAGGGGTAAGGTCAGGTTCGAGTCAGGGTCAGGGTCTGTTCCTCTCCATCGAGATTCCCAGGAGATTCACAACAACAACAACAACAACAACAACAACAACAACATCTGCCAATGTCTCCATTCATCTATGAGGCTCAGGAGGTGAAGCGGTTTGTAGGGCCCTATGAAATGCGTTTTATTCTTTTCCAAATTCCGTTTTTTCCGTTTTAATTTTCATGAATTCCGTTTTTACACTTAAAGCTATTAAAACCATCAGAACGAGTGTCAAATAAGTGCGAACGAATAAAATGTAATCAGATAGAAGACTACATTTATTAAAACATCACCACATTGCACTGTTTTTAGTGCTTCAAATAAAAACAACATGACATAAATATTAAAGTGCTTATAAACTCTTTTTTTATAAACTCAAATTGTTGTTTGAAGGGGCGTGCCCTGGCTACGGCGTTCATTGTTTTTTATATGGATTTTGGACTTCAAGTGGTCATCGCACGTATCTTTGCGTTTCCAATCGATAGTATGTTGACATATTCTACAAAACAGCTGATCACCTGAGTGATAGAAGTGTTTTGGATATTGTTCGGCTCTGAATTTGGGGTTTGAACCGAATTACGGGCGCTTCAACTTCTTCTTCGGCTTCTTGTTAGGAGCGGGACCTATTGTTTGCGTGGTGGGCCGGGGATTTTTTTTTAACATTCTTGTGGGAGTGACTGCTAGACATTCAGTGACGTTAATGTCACCTGTGTTGTTTCCCCTTTCCCTCGAAACTGAATTTCACCAAAATAATGGCGAATTCCGCTGCATATTGTAAATGTGACGTGGGATGTGCCTTGTCCCTGTTACATGTTATATGTGCTGAACAACAGGAACCTGCTGGAAATCAGTAATTTTACTAAGACAGGCCCGTTTTAAGTCAAGTCAAACCGCTCCACCTCCACCAGTGTCGAGGTGAATGTGTGTGTGTGAATGGCTGAATGTGAGGCAGTATTGTAAAGCGCTTTCAGTGGCCACGGGTTAGAAGAGTGCTGTATCAATGCAGTCCATTTACCATGAGGTGCCCTCATTAGTAAACACCGTGCCTCAATTCAATCCACTTAAGTCTACTCACAAACTCCTCACACCTGATTGGCTGGACCACGCCGTTAAGACTAAAGGGCTGATTATGGTTCCACGTCGACTCAACGCAAGGTGGGTTTACGGGCCCATTAGGTCCTTGCGGACCCTCCTTGCGTCCACCCCAAGGGCCTGACGTGCGCCTCCCAAAAATGTTAACCTTGCGTCTAGGCGACTCTAATACCCGACGCAGAACCAAGACATGTTCGAGACTGCGTCGAAGCGACTTCCTGGTCGTTGCGTCGGGTCGACGTGGAACCACAACTAAGCCTTAACAGCTCATGTTCCGTGAGACGCATTTTAACAACGAGGCGGGCCGTAGCCGCGGATTCACCGCACCAGGCGGACGTCGGTCCCCAGGCTTGAGTTGGCCCCCAGGCCGGGGTTGGCCCCCAGGCTCTGGGCAGAGGCCACCTTCTGCAGGCCGCTGAAGAGGCCGCCCTCTGAGAGGTCCCCTGCCGGGAGGAGGTACCGGTACACGTCGTACAGGAGCCGGCGCCGCACGGCCGTCTCCGTGGAGACGTTGCACGGCGGGGGGGTCGCGCCTCTGGGGAGGAGAGAGGGGGAGGAGAGAGGGGGAGGAGGAGGGGGAGGAGGAGGAGGGGGCGGAGGAGGAGGAGGGGGCGGAGGAGGAGGGAGGAGAGAGGGGAGAGGAGAAGAAGGAGAAGAAGAGAAGGGAAGAGGAGGAGAAGGATAAAGGGGGAAGGAGGAGGAAGAGGAGGAGGAGGAGGAGAGAGGGGGAGGAAGGAGAGAGCGGGAGAAAGAGGGGGAGAAGAAGGGGATGAGGAGGAGAAGAAGAAGAAGAAGAAAAAGAAGAAGAAGAAGAAGAGAGGGGAGGAGGAGAGATGGGGAGGAGGAGGAGGAGAGAGGGGAGGAGGAGGAGGAGGAGAGAGGGGGAGGAGTTAGTCAGGGAGGCCGAGGTTATTATCCTCAGCTCATCAGTCATGTGATGATGACTGCGTGTGAGGATTGGGTAGTCATGGATGCCAGGAGCTTTCTCACGAGTCACATGATAGAAGGAATGATCAAAACACTCACACGCACACACACACACACAAACACACACAGCTTAAGGCCGGTAGGTAGTGAGGTCCCAGATGGGGAATTAGTGAATGCATGAACTGTGCCATTGTCAGACCTCCCTCTTCACATGACTCACACAGCAGAGAGGAAGTCGCTACAGTGAGCGGTGTTCACACTATAGTGCCTCAGGCACACCACTGTGGGCGATGTGTGAATCTGTGAGTTTTACTTTCTCAGGTGACAGTGAGTGAGTGTGACACGTTGTGAGTGTGTATGTCAAAGACAGAGAGAGAGATGCAGAGAGAGAGAGAGAGAGAGATGCAGAGAGAGAGAGAGAGAGAGAGAGAGAGAGAGAGAGAGAGAGAGAGATGGAGACAGAGAGAGATGCAGAGAGAGATGCAGAGAGAGAGAGAGAGAGAGAGAGAGAGAGAGAGAGAGATGGAGACAGAGAGAGATGTAGAGAGAGAGAGAAAGAGAGAGAGATGTAGAGAGAGAGAGAGGGAGAGAGATGTAGAGAGAGAGATGCAGAGAGAGAGAGAGAGAGATGCAGAGAGAGAGAGAGAGATGCAGAGAGAGAGAGAGAGAGAGAGAGATGCAGAGACAGAGACAGAGACAGAGGCAGAGACAGAAACAGAGAGACTATGTGTTTTTGTGTAAGCATGATGAGAAAAGGATGTGAATGGATGTGTGAATAACATCTTCCCGGGCTGAGATTGCAGTCGTAGAACTCGTGACTCATGCCGATGAGCGGGCAGAGGGACGCCAATGCGTCACCATGAACAAACACTTTAAGTATTCCATCCCAAACGCCTCGGAATGCAAACAATAGGTGAGGTGTCCTCCAATTAACCAATTAACAGAGGCGACGCCAATCAGCTAACGAGCTGCGACAGCGCACCGAACCGAAGGGGGTGGGGGGGGGGGGGGGGGGTGGTCCTTACCTGGCATAGCCCACGCTGGCGGGGGCAAAGCGCAGGGTGGTCTCGTAGAGGTTGTAGGTCAGGTAGAGGTTGGGGTCCGTCCCCAGTCCGAAGACCCCGTTGCAGGCCCCCGGGACCGGGTCTGCGGAGAGAGGAGACCCTCAGAGACAGGGTCGGACCACCGGGTCTGGCTGGACGGGGGGTAGCGTAGCAGCTAACGTGTTCCACTCACAGACCAGAGCAACCGGGTTCGATTCACTCCGGTACATTCTTTGGAAATGTCAATAGTGCTCTTGCGTTTTATTTTATTTGATTCTATTTTTTTTATTGTATATACTATTTATTATGTATATTTATCATGTTGCCTTTCTTGCCACATCTTTATAATCTATTATTCCTCCCAACGCATCGTTTGCCCGCCACGTCGAAAAGGATTCCAAGGTACAGAATGACCCTTTCTGCACAAACGACCATACAACACTTTGACTTTCACTCCCAGAGTCTGCAGCCTCATCTGAGGGCATCCTCAAGGGAGAAGAAAGTACCAAGCAGCTCCTAAAAAACATGAATCACCATGACTCTGAATGCACTGAACGCGTCACCATTGCCGTTTCAAACCCGGGACTTCCCCCAGTTGAGAAACTGGTTCTCCCCATGCAGAAAGAGGTAGTTCCTCCTAGTCAGGGGTGAGGGTGAGGACACTAGCAGTGGGGGGGGGGGCGTAGCTAGGCTACGTAGCTCCTGGGTCTCACCGGCGCTGGTGTAGGGCAGGGTGACCCCCGTGCCCGCCACGGGGTCCCGGTCCGAGGTGGTGAGGAACAGGGAGAGGGAGGTCTGGCCGGGGGCCAGGGTCGACAGGAGCCCGGTGTCTGGGGCGGAGAGAGCGGCCCCTGGGACCTGGAGGGACAAACAAACAAACAAACAAACAAACAAACAAACAAACATTAGATAGTTTTCACAGGAAAAAATATAAATAATTATTAATCAAATTAATCAATTAAAAGCGAGACTTCAAGACAAAGATGACAAAAACAACAAGGCTTCAGGTCTACCCTGAGAGAACACATGACAAATCTGTTTTTGGATTATATTCACTTAAAAGTGTGTTTCTGAGTCAAATAAAGGCTTTACCAGTATTAGACCCATAACTAACTGGTCAATACTGAAGGTCATTGACCAGAGCAAACTCTCGTCCTTGGTGAGACACACACGCACACACACACACACACACACACACACACACACACACACACACACACACACACACACACACACACACACACACACACACACACACACACACACACACACACACACAGTTAATCGGGGTGACTGAGGTTAACCTTCTAATCTCATTATAGAGAAAGCGTAAATGAATCATAAATCGTGCTGTGCAAAATCCAAACTATTCACCTTGCACCGCACAGTGTTTATTTTAACCTTTTCGGGGAAACCAGAGTCTGTGTTGGCGTGTGTGAGCATGTGGGTACATGTGCACGCGTGTTCAGGGCGAATAAAGGTGTGTTTCCAGGGTCTCGCTAACAACCACACGCTCGGCAGCGCATCCGAGCACGACGACGACCAGCGAGAAAAAAAGGTGACTAGCGACTTCTGTTTCCATCTTCTGCCGCAGGGTTTCCATGGCAGCCAGCATCAAACCGTTACAAAGCCGACCGTCCATGAGAGGAAGTGAGACTGTAGGGTCGAGGTTCGAGGTTGTTTTGTCTACACTTATTACCTTCATGGTGGAACCGCAGCAGTGAATTACATCCTTTAAAAGCTCACCTCACACACACACACACACGCACACACCATGGTGTAGTTATGGTTCCACATGGACCAAATGCAAGGGGGTTTACGGAGCCACTGCGTCCACCGTAAGGGCCTGACGTGCGCCTGCCAAAAGATCGAAACCTTGCGTCGAGCTGACGCAGCAGCAAGGGCTCTGATTGGTCCGCTCACTTAAACCCGACGCAGAACCAAAACAGGTTCACGACTGCGTCACAGCGTCTGCGTGGTCATTGCGTTGCGTCGACGTGGAACCATAACTGAGCCTTGAGCGCTCTCAGGCCGGGGGGGTCTTTCTGACCCCGGTACGGCCAGGGGGGGGGACGCGGGTGTGGCCGACCCGGTTGGGCCCCTCTTACCCGGGTGAAGGATAGGGCGGTGCTGCGGTGCTGGGTGTGGAACTGCAGAGTGACGAAGGCCACCGTGTCCGGGATGCCCGACACCGTGGCCTGCACCGTCTCATTGTGGGAGACGCTCACGTTCTGGAAGCTTCCCAGCTGGAACACCACCTGGTCTACAGGCGGACGGGAGGGAGGGGGAGAGAGAGAGATGGAAGGGGGGAGGGGGGAAGAGAGAGAGAGAGAGAGAGAGAGAGAGAGAGAGAGAGAGAGAGAGAGAGAGGAGAGAGAGAGAGAGAGGAGAGAGAGAGAGAGAGAGAGAGAGATGAGAGAGAGAGAGAGAGAGAGAGAGAGAGAGAGAGAGAGAGAGAGAGAGAGAGAGAGAGAGAGAGAGAGAGAGAGAGAAGCAGGGAGAGGGGGCAGATGAATGAAGATTTGATTACCAAAACAAGCGGTTGACCACAGAGCTTTTGCTCCACAAATACACAAGACGGAAACTTGCAACCTGCAGTCTTGGGATAGATGCTATCGTCATGACCACGAGCAGGAGGGCGAAGAGGAGGAAGACGACGTACTGCAGTCATCCCCGAGGGGAAGTTCATTCTGTGCATTTCATCCATCCCAACCCAAGGACCCACAGCTATGTTAAAACGCCCCTCGTGTAGCGCCACGGAAACAGCCGCCACCACAGATTTGCAACGGGTTCCTGTCTGAGATGAGCACATCTCGCCCACATCTGGTTCTGCATGCACGCCAGAGAGACCGTTTCCACCGGGCTCCGCTATGCCACACTTCAATCTAAGAAATACCCTGCATTATTTACTCTCTTCAATTCGATTTCATTTTATTTGAATAGCCCTTAGTCACCATTACAGTCTCAAAGGGCTTCACATGCAAATATGTATAACACCCCCCCCCGAACCAAGCCCCCGAAAGGACAAGAAAAAACACATGCTCTTTTTGTCGTGAGGTGAGCTTGGCTGAATTATCTTCCGGTGGGTTTAGAGAGAAGGTCAGATCACAGAGAAGCACGCTTCAATTCAGGTCCAAACACATCCCATGAAATGAATTTAAAATCAAAAGTAGCCAGTGCCACTGACAAAGCTATCGTTACACGCAAGAAAGCTATTTTCCGACTGAGAGATGACATTTAGTCCTGTAAACAAACAAGATGATAATGGATCATTTAATGAACCATACAGGGAAAATGTCCTCTGTTAGCAGTTTTAGCTGCAGTCGGTTCAGTTGGGCTACAGTTGATAATGACAATGAGATGACATTGAACCCACGCTATGTTACCCATCCTTTGAATGATGACTAATCCTAAACCAATGGGGTGGCCTTGGCTTTGGTCATGTGACCCAGTCCATGGAGAACTTGGGGTCCAGTGTTCGAACTGACAGACAGTAGCGTGAGCCAATAGAAACTGTCTTTAAGGAAGGACTATGTTGCATGTGTAGCTTGCTAGGGTTAGCCTGGCAGAATATAACACCTATATATATCTATATATCTATATATATATATATATATATATATATATATATATATATATATATATATATATATATATATATATATATATATGTGTTATATATATATATGTGTTATATATATATATATATATATATATATATATATATATATATATATATGTGTTATATATATATATATATATAGATATAGATATATAGATATATATATGTGTTATATATATATATATATATATATATATATATATATATATATATATATATATATATATATATATATATATATATATATATATAACACACGGGTTATATATATATATATATAGCTCAGGAGGTAGAGCGGGCTGGTAACCTGAAGGTTGTTGGTTCGATCCCCGGCTCTTCCTAACTGAGTGTCGAGGTGTCCTTGAGCAAGGCACCTCACCATGACTGTTAGCTCCCGACGAGCTGGCTGTCGCCCTCGCATGGCTGACTCTGCCGTCGGTGTGTGAATGTGTGCGTGAACGGTGAATGTGAGGCAATATTGTATAGCGCTTTGGGTGGCCAATGGTTAGATAAAGTGCTATATAAATGCAGTCCATTTACATTTAACACATCATTCAGCAGAAAACAGCTTGGTTTGGCTACTGTAGAACCTGTCAGGATGACTGGTTTTTCCACTATTACCAAACCCCAACGAGGAAATGAAAAAGGATAAGAAGATAGATACGCCCATAAACCTCAAAGCCAAAACAACAAAACCAAAACTCTCTGCATCATAGTGAGGTTATTTGCATGAAATCATTCTATTTTTGTAGTTCATATTTTCAGATTGTTTTTCTATCTGAAAACCCTGACCTCACTTAAATCTAAACGACTTTCCGGTTGCAAATTTCAATCATCTCGGATTCTCGTTGTGATAAAGAGCTCTTTGTAACTTTGGGTCAGTTTTATTGGAGATGAAAGGCATCATAGATTGTCATTAATTATATAATTATAGCACATCCCTGTAAAAACCCTTCAATAACCAACTGCTGCCTTGTTCGCTCCTTGAGCCAGTGGGGGGTGGAGAGCATGTGGGGTCATGCCTTCTGCCAGGGGCAATCATCAGCAAATAATGATTATTTGATCTGTCGAGAATGTGTGTGTCGTGGTAATTACTTCTGGATAAACAAAGTTTCCTCATGAAACAAAACATTGCTTTCCCTGTTGAAATAAGGATACTTTCAAGAGATTTCAAAGCAGCTGAGCATTCAGGCCAACTGCTTACAGTCCATAATCCATAACGACCGTTGCTGGGGCTTTGAGTGACACAATGCCTTCTTTTGTTTATTTTTGACCCACGCGTTGGTCTATCAGTGTTGGTAGAGGAGATTATAGAATAATAACGAGTCTGCTAAACGACATGATGTTGCAATCCGTAGTAATATGAAGGGACAAATAGGATCCACAAAGTACGATTCACATCTAATCTCTGTCCAATGTCTACAAAGGACGATCCATTCGGTGTTTAGGGGTTAAAACTTAAGAGCTTCAGTGGGGAACACATGCTCCACTTTCTCCAGACATAAATCTTTTAAACCGTTCATCACATTCCACTCCAGCGGTGATCAGCGCATGACCGCCGCCGGGGCCAAGAGGACGGCTTCCCGCGAGGTGCGTGATCTCCGGGCGGGCGGTGCGTTATCCCCGGGCGGTGCGTGATCACCTTCCAGAGATCAAACCACACTGTCTGGCTGTTCTCGTTGGATATCTATCTCTCACCAGCCTCCTTCCAACCAGCTCAGGTAAAAGTTACCACCTCAGAACTAATATAACGAGTGAAACATAACAGCGCCGTGCAGACAAATCATGGCGGTTTAAAACTAAATCATAATAAACGGTAAGGAATAGACAGCTGCGTGTTTTTTAACGACATACGGTAATATGATTATCATCACAGAGGGGCTAACGAAAGGATGAGAAAGGGGGTCATAATCATCACACTAGAGTACATTTAAGTTGATAAGAGGTCAAATGAAGTGATATCCCATCAGGGTCAAAGTATAACAGGGACGTTAGGCTATCTGGGTGACTTTCCCCCGCTGTCACACTTTGTTTTGGTCGTTTGTCGGGCAACAGCATCCCCGCTGTGTGGAAACACACTCACCCTTCCTAGCAAGACCCCGTCTCCACTTACTTTCTGTTTGGGTGCGGACCTCCCCAGACTGGGCGACCAGCAGCATGCACCAGATCCACGGCCACATTTCCACCGAGAGATTCCGTCTGCAGCCTTGCAGCCCGCGGGCATTTCCCCGATTCCGAATCAGAGCGCCTCTCTGCGGGATACGTGTCCCCGCACTGACCGCCACGTCACACTCAGGACCATACCTGTCAAGGTGTTTAAAGTCAATTTATTTCTGTTTTTTTTGTTGTCCTTTTGTTCGGTGACTATCTCATCAAAGCTGGACGACGGTTCCCCCGGCCTCTGTGTTGTGTCTGTCGGCTTCTCTCTTCCCTCCGACTCTGACAAGCCACTGCGCAGGCGCAGATTGGATCTTCGGTACGCCACACGTTCACGTGACGTGACGTGGGCGGGTCGGTCGTGTTGTTATCCGCATGCCGGCTTGCCATAAAGGCGCGTCTCTTCACCCCCCGTGCGAAGCACGGCTGTCGCCGCTCACATGAATGCTGTTCATGTCAGTCATCATTGCTTGGTTATTAATAAGTTGCTAAGAATCAAATGGATGCTCGTTATTTTATTGATTTATCCATGTTTTATCAGGTAATAGTAAGATACTGATCATAGATTATGAATGTGAGTTAAGTAATGGCTATTTACATACTAACAAACCATTGCTTTATAATATTATAATGACAATAGTGTGTGTAGATCTTTTTGTGCAAAAGCAAAAAACACAAGTCATAGGCGGTTTTAGTTTTATTTAAATCAAGCATTTCATTTTCCATTCACACTCCTAACATGCCAACCTCAGACTCACACGCGCTAGTTATAACCAACTAGCAAACAAACTAAATAAACCAACGCACATTTTATAAAATGAAAGACAGCTTTGAGTTGGCTGTGTGTTTTTCACTCTGCATGAATGATAAGGTCAGAGATGGCGTCCTCCATCGTCACACTGATCCCCAAGAGACTCTCATAAGACTCTTGAGATTGCACTCTATAGAATCACTATGACGGCCTCCACGTATTTACCCCCACAAAAACAAATGGCAGCCCTGCATCGATTTGCATGAACCTTTAGTACGTTACTAGACTGACCCTTTATACGTGCGTTACTCATTGTTTAACACGGGCAAGGACTGTTCCCTTGACCGCTCCCTGTGGCGGGACAGACGTACAGACGCTGATTGGTGGGATTAATGAGGCAGCAGAAGAAGGTGGTGGGGATGGGATGCCCCTAACTCTTCCGTAGGCTTACGTCGGCGCTGGTCAACAGGGCGGACAGCGACGTGCTCTCGGACGACTCGTCCATCTTCAGCACCAGGAAGGCCTCTCGGCTGATGCCCAACAGCTCGCGCAGACCCTTGTTCTCCAGCTGGAAGAGAGTGGAGGGAGTGAGGGAGTGAGGGAGGGAAGGAGGTACGGCTGGGCCATTAATCGAATTGTCATCGCGATTTCTATTTTAGCGTCAAACGATCACAAAACTAATATAAATCGAATTTTAGTTTTTTGTTTTGTTTTGTTTTATAGAAGAAGAACAGAACTGCTTCATACATATATGTACATTATTTTAGATTTGAACATTTTATTTTTGGCCATTTTGTGTATTTTTGCATATATTTTTTTCTCAGTTACAAAGTGTTTTGCGGGGAGACATGCTGAATAAATGCATCATGTTTTTCAATATTGAGCAAAATAATCATGATAATGATTTGTTCCATAATCGAGCAGGGAGGGACGGCATCCGGTCAGTTAAGGCTTAGCTATGGTTCCATGTCGACGCAGCGCAAGGGGGTTTACAGGCCCATTAACTCCTTGCTGACCCTCCTTGCGTCCACTGCAAGGGCCTGGCGTGTGCCTCCCAAAAAATGTAAACCTTGCGTCAGGGCAACGCGGCAGCAAAGGGCTCTGATTGGTCTGCTCACTAAAACCTGACGCAGGACCAAAACGGGTTCAAGACTGCGGGGGTGGTGAAGAAGCTAGGGGGGGTTTAACACTGGGGTTGGAACCCTAATGTCAGGGTTGGAACCCTACTGCCCTAGGCCGGTCCAGAAGACTGGGGCAAGATGCCCTACCCCTACCTGCTCATGACTCGCGTCCCACAACAATTACAGTGTTGCCTTTGTTTAAAAGTGTCTGCTAAATGACTAAGTAAATAAAAGCATACGTTTAAAGTAGCGTGTCGTGACTTCAGACAGATGACCCCCCACCGCGGCTTCAGGCCGTGGTCATGAGAAACGCTCATGACCGTAGCGTTATGCATGGGGGGCCGTATCCAAGGAAAGGCATTTCGTATCGTCACAGTGCCGTTGCCATAGCGTTAAAAAACAAGCACAACATGTCCAGAAAACACTCCCTGAATTAGATATACAGTTTATATAAGTGGGCTGTGAATACCTTTCGCGGCTGTTAGTAGTTCAGTTATTTTTTCTTTTTCCGCGCCCATATCTCAGCGGTGGATGGTGCAAAGCTTTAAATCTCTCTACAACCAACGTATCCCGAAAGAGCAGGTCTTCATTGATCATTGTTCCCATAGGGGGCGCTATTATTCAAGGTCCAGTGAAGTAAAGCTTTGGACAAAACCCTTGATAAATCAATGTAATACATGGTATTAGAGAGATGTATTGTGAGTGTATCGTACACTTTGCCTCACAAAACATCAATCAATAAAAAGTAAAGGACTCTCGATGTAGAAGGACAAAGACACATAACATGACATAACATTACATAACACCACATGAGAGCCCTAGGCGTACCTCCAGCTGTTTGATCCGCTCCTCGTCCTCACACAAGCGGCCCTCGTCCACCTCCACCGCCTTCCTCATGACGCTCGCCATCTCGTTGATCTTATCGATGTGCGCTTGCATTTCCTGCCGAGTCACGGAGACAGAGGAATGATTGCAATGCTTTGAATCCATTTCAGTGCCTGTGTGTGTGTGCACTGTGCACGCGTCTGTGAATGTGTGTGTGAGTGCGTGCATGCACGGCACGCGTGTGTGCATGTGAATGCGTGCGTGCATGCATGCGTGTGTGCGTGCCTGCGTGCTTGTGTATGTGTGTGCCTGCGGTCGTGCCTGCATGTGTGTGTGCACGGGTGCCTGCACAAGTATGTGCATGTGTGTGTGTGCCTGAATGCGTGTGTGCGTGCGTGCGTGCATGCATGTGTGTGCGTTATTGTGTGCCTGCATTGCCTGCCTATGTGCGTGCGTGCGTGCGTGCGTGCGTGCGTGCGTGCGTGCGTGCGTGCGTGCGTGCGTGCGTCTCACTGTAGTGTGCTGCTCCTTCAGCTGCGTGACGATGGCCGGGTCGTCCTTCTTGCTGGCCATCAGCAGCCTGAACACCTGCTCCCTGTACTTGGTCATGATGAGCTCCAGGGCCGACTGGTGCTCCTCCAGGGACGTCCGTAGCTCTGGGAACACCGGGAGCACAGTGTGGGTTAGAGGGGACCCGCAGGAGGTCCTACCATCCTGTCTCCTCCAGGGTAACCTGGAGTTCTCATCAAACCCTGGCGACACCGTTTACTCCCATTTATTCCCATACCCCGACCTGCTCTCCCTCCCCTCCGTGACTCCGTCCTGCTCCTACCTTGGTTCTCCTGCTGGAGGTCCCGGATCTGCCGGTTCTCCTGTTGGATGCCGAGCACCAGGCTGGAGCGGGGCCGGTGTCGGGCCACCTGGTTCAGGGCATCGATCTCCTCCTGGTACTGAAGAGACCGCCGCAGGTCAATAAGGTCAATCAAAGCTTCACATCTAACTCCCATCGCTGTTTGCCCCGAGGCCTAGCCAAGACTGAAAACATCAGGACAACCAAACAAACCGCAACGACACGCAACGACATGCACATTTACATTGAGGTAATTTATTGTACGTCGCTTTTATCCAAAGCGACGTACAATAAGTACTTTTGTCAGAAGAAAGAAAAACAAGAACATGCCGCTTTCGGTACGGTAAGGATGTTCATAGAATCAACTGCCAAGCACCAACAATCGCTAGGTTAACTCATTCCCCGTATTCAACAAAGATAGCGAGGATAAGATGCTACACAATGCTAAGTACTATTTTTAAGTGCAATGGCATGAATAAAGAAGTGGAAATATTGTAATCCCTTGAGGCAGCGGCTATGTAATAAAAAAAGCTAAGGTCTGTTAACCTGCCATCTAGATTTAAATAAGATAATATAACATTTGATTAATCACAACCAAAGAGCTAATAGCTTGAGTGGCTGGAGAAGGCCAGGGGCCATCCAAAGAAATGTCTGGAGAATGGTTGACAGTTGGGAGACATTGGTAGCCATTTTTAAGAACAGGTTTGGCTGGCTTGGTTCTTGTCACTGCACATTTATGGAATAAACAGCCTCTGTCAGTTATGAACAACGTTATACTATTATCATATGTAACTACTGCATCCTAACAACCAGCTTTTATGACCTTATATTAGACCGGACCAATTCTCCCAACAGAACTTATGTAATTTGTGTGTGTCTGCTTATGCACACAATTTTTAAGTTAAAGGTGAAATATTATACCACCAGGTGTGGGTGTCAGAAGAGGCAGATTTTCAAAACGGCTTGTAACGGCTAATCACACGCACACCTGGTGTATAATATGTCACCTTTAAGAAGTTAATCGTCATTTAATCATGACTCTGAATCGATTGGCATTTGTTCGCACTGCATAAGTGACCTTTACCCTTCAACATCGAAAACAAATCATAAAATATCTAATGCTTATGAGTCAGGAATCTCCATTGACCTGATGCATGAAGGCATCGCCAAGGTTTGAGTTTGGGTTAGCTCAGGTTCAGAAACGCTGAGCTAGTCACGACTGTAGAAGTGAGTGAATGGGCGTTGTGGTTCTGAAGGGTATAACAATGGCGGTCCTCTGCATTATCGAAGGCAACATTTGACCTCGTTAAAATGGGTCACCTGTTTCATGGCCCCCACCCGCTTGCTGAGGGAGGAGGTCTGTTCGATCAACATCTCGGCAGCGTTGTCATGGTTCCTCAGACGCTCCACCAGCGACTTTGCGTCGGCCAGCACGTTCTCCAGGGTGCATGTCATTCCCGGGAAAACTGAATCTGTTTTGAGGAAGATTCACAAGAGGGAAAACGAAAATTTAATAGCTGTTATTTTGTCAATTATATCAAATGGAATATGAACTGTTGTCTTCACTTTATATTGAGTCCAACAGGTGTTATCCCAAGAAACACCTTAATAAACATTTATTTTTAAAGACACAATACAACTACCCACAATAAACCAGATATAACATAACATAATATAATATATATATATAACATATGAATGTTTTACTGAATAGCTATGTAACAGGCAAGAAGCATATAGTTATGGATGTGTATAGTTATATATGTATAGTTGTATATGTATAGTTGTATATGTTTGTATATGTATAGTTGTATATGTACAGTTGTATATGTATAGTTATCTATGTATAGTTGTATAAATGTAGTTATTCATGTATAGTTATGCATGTATTGTTGTATATGTATAATTGTAAGCGTATAGATGTATGTGCTTGATTGTATGTTTTATTGTATATGTAAGCTATAGTTAGACATGTATATTTGTATATGTAAAGTCAGATATGCTTATTGAAGTATGTATAGTTATTTAAGTAGCTATAGTCTAAGCTAACTCAGGAGCTAGCTAAACTCTTAGCTTCACTCTCTGACATTGAGCCATTAAAAGTAGCCCAGACTATCCGTCTTGAGCTTAAGGTTGCTGGTTATGAAGCAGCTTGTTCCCTGAGGAGCTTCAGGAGCAGAATAAAGTGAAGTCTGTACCTGGAGAGCTCACAGTGCAGGAAGCCATGGAGGATTATTCAGACACTTCCTGTGGATATTCGGCGATAGTTTCCATCAAGGAGCTAATGCAACCCCTGACAGCCCTCTCTATTCGCAAGTTAAACCGCCCCGATGCCTCAGCATCAACAAAACACGCGTGAAATCGATTGCAACGCGTCCGCTTTGCTTGTTCCGGCCGGTTTACGACGTCTTGTGGTCGGTTTAAATGCAATGAAGTTGATCTCTCGCTGGGGCTCAGGCTGTCATCGCGATACCGGCTGATCTCGCGAGATCTGGCGTTCACTTTGTAAGGATAAAAAGCAACATGGCGGACCGGCTCACGCAGCTCCAGGACGCTGTAAACTCGGTACGTTAGATGTCGTATTTGTCGTGTTTCACACTATTTATTCTCATTTAACAACCGGGCAGAGGTCTAGGAGACTCCATTGGTTGATGTAGTGAAGTACTGAGGTACATTGAGCGAATATCGCAAAGTTAAATGATGAGGACTGCGATCGAACCTCTGTCTCTCCCTCCACGTTATCAGAAGTGCATTGCATTTAGATAGTAATATTTTTTTTATCGTATTGCTATATGCATGGTTTTTACTCTAGATTACAGCTGTGCAACGCAGTGTATCATCCGCTATATTTTGATTCCACATCTTTCTCAGTGATGACTTGAACATGTAGGGTGAACTATAAAATACTACTAACGTTGCTTCCTGATTGATGAGTAATCTATGACTCTCTGTAATATGTTTTTTTTTCTACGATATAATAATATAGTAGTGTATTACCAATGGTTATAGGACAAGTATCTAACTTAGCTTCGCCAGGGGATACCTGACAGCGGTGACATCAACCCAGATGTTTAGGTGAAATCATGGTTATTCATTTTAAGTTTCGTGTCAAGAGTTTATTGTTGTCAATGTACTTAAGATGCACTTAAGATGACCTTCGGGACAGCATGGCGTTGTGTAGGGGTTAGCCCAGTGGTGTCAAACTCATTTTCATACAGCCCATCTGATCTGAAGTGGGCCGGACTAGTAAAATAATGGCAAAATAACCTACGTCAACTTTTTGTTTTTCAGTACTCTATTTTATCATTCAGCCTACATAATCACGGATCACAAGGATCTATATTATTAGCACAACACATTTATTCACAGGTGGGCCAATGGAATTTAAATAAAATGCACATCGTTTCACATTCATTAACAACTGGTTTATTTTTTGAAGTGAATACATTTTCACATCTGAACAAATGAACCAACTCACCACACTAAACAAACTCAAGTGGGGGCTATGATGAAAGCTATCATACTGCCTTGAAAATGTAAATGTGCACATATAAATAAAATAAACAAACATAAAAGTTATAGCAGTGCATGAGCAGTGAGATTAGGCTCCATCAAATCAAACTGTTTTTTAGGCGCTGAGAATGATATCCTGCACAATATTCATTGTCTTTCAACATGAAACCTGAGTAAACTTATTTTCAAAGATCTATATTCATCAGATTAAACATTTCTGAAAGAGCATCAAAAGAATTAGGCCCAGGCCTAGATTAACTTTTTTTTCTCACTTTTCTCACTTACTCAACTTCCGCTTGAACTCCTGCAGCGATCTTGTAATCTTGTCTTTGTATTGATCCATATCAGCATCACCTCCGGTCGTACGCACAGCGGTTAGACATGGGAAATAGGCGGTGCCACCGCGAGATAGCTGAGCCTCCCAGAGTGACAGTTTTAACTTGAATGAGCGTATGCTGTCGTTTTACTGAGTGACAATTTTTTTGCGGCCCTGCAACTTTTTGTTACGATTATTCAGGTGCTGCTGGGTAACATCCACCATAAAGGCAAGATCCTGCACCCACTGCGGACATTTAAGTTCCTTCACTGGGCTACCCTTTTCTGCCACGAACTGTCCAATTTCCTCTCGTAGCTCAAAGAAACGCTTGAGAACGGCACCTCGGCTTAACCACCGTACTTCAGTGTGGTATGGTAGGCCAGCCTGAATGTCATTATCTCTGAGAAAAGTGTCAAACTGATGGTGATTCACACCTCGCGCTCCGAAATGTACAGTTTTTACAAACACACTCGTAACATGATCCATTTTCAGTGTTTTGCAACGCACTCGGGTCAACGCATCCAGTGAAATGCCCAAAGATCTTGTCCCCAATTTGCGGTCTGCACTTTTTCTCGGAATTTTGTCGCAACGCCTGCCTTTCTCCCGACCATTGATGGTGCGCTATCTGTAGCCAGGCTGACGGCATCGGACCAGTCCACTCAGACCTTGTCCTTCGCTCCAACGAGAGAGCTGAATATGTCATTCGCTGTTATAGTGTCCTTCATAGGCACCAACTCAAGGTACTCCTCTGTGATTGTCAAAGTCTCATCAACACCCTGAATGAATATGGCCAGTTGAGCAATATCTGTTATGTCAGTGCTCTCATCAATTGCAACCAAAAAAGCAATAAATGACTTGATTTTGTCCTTCATTTGGCTGCCCAAGTCTCCTGAGAGCTCTGTTACCCTATCTGCGACAGTGTACCTTGACAAAGGCAGATAGCTTTTCAGGGAACACGACTTCTGCAGCATGCAGCTTGCATGTTTTCACAAACTCACCATCAGAAAATGGCTTGGATGCTTGCACTATCTCGTGAGCGATAAGGTAGCTGGCTTTCACTGCTGCATCACTGACCTCGCGGCTGAAAGTAAAAGTAGACAACAATTTGTCTATCTCCTCTTTTCTTAGTTGTCCTTACAAATGGTGATATTTTTCTTGATGAGTCTCATAATATTATATTCTTTGAGCACTGAAACTTGCTGATTACATACCAAGCAAGCACACTGCTTTTGTATTCACCTCTGTGAATAAATAATTCTCAGTCCATTTTTCCTGGAAAACTCTGCACTCTGTGTCCACTTTTCTTGTTTTTGACAAAGACATTTTGGTAATGGGGATGTCACCCTTCATAACTTCTTAATTGTAGTGAAACAAGGGACAAGTGTGGATTTACTTCCTTTTTTGTATTTTGGCTGCCCCCTAGCGGCTTGAGTGAGCATTTTGGTTATTTCTTTAAAAATCATAGCTCATCACAGGAATGGGCTAGAGACTTCATCTTTTTTTTGACATGCTCAGAAATTTATACTCTACAAGTCGCGGGCCTGATCAAATCATGTCGGCCCGCGGGCCGTATGTTTGACACCCCTGGGCTAGCCTGTATGTCTCCCAGCCTAAAGGTACTGGGTTCAGTCCCTTATGTCCACTGACCCCAATGTCACACACACGGTCACCACTCCATCCCTAATGACCCGTATCTGAACTCACTGTCGGGCGCTTTGGATAAAGGCATCTACCAAATGAAAATATTTAAAGTAAATGGTAACCAGGCAAACGGCTCCTCAACTGGGACAAGAATAAAAAGTAAACCTTCTCGTGCTATTGTCATCAGCTTGCAGATCAGTTCTGCAATGCCATCGGCGTGCTGCAGCAATGTGCCCCCCCCGCCTCGTTCAGCAACATACAGACGGCCATCAACAAGGAGCAGCCAGCCAACCCCACAGAAGGTACATTAAAGGGGCGATACCATGCCACCAGGTGTGAGCGTGTCTGATAAATGTTATCTTTTATTTACGTGACCAAATTTTTGTTTTATGTTTTTTTTTTAAATAGGAATCAGTTATCTTGTTTTGGGAATCAGTTCTCGTCGTTCACCTTCGGGATTCGTTCTATCTGACCGAATCGTTTGCGAATCGCCCGCGAATCGCCCAAGCCTAAAGAGATGATAGATCAGCAACATTTGCTACAGTCCACCGGGTAGGCTGGTAGATTGATCTATCCAGCATACATCTAGGTGGACACGGATTGATTGATTTATTATGATTATTTCCAACCAACATTTCTTCAAAATTTGTTCAAATAGATTTCATGTCCGTATATTTTTTATGTCGACACAGTTATGTTCACCTGATGCCATTGCTTGGTGTCTATGAGACTTTCATGTCATGCATAAACTTTACGGAAACATCACAATGGGATGGGAAGTGTGGAACCGGGCATCTGAAACCACTGCTAGAAAATATCCATACAGAAAGGTTCCTCATGTTTTGAAAGAGGTTTGAATCTCTGTGTTCCTTAGTTAGCCTTAACGTGGTGTGCTGTTCCAACCCCAGAATACGCCCAGCTGTTTGCAGCCCTGATCGCCCGGACTGCCAAAGACCTGGACGTGCTCATAGACTCTTTACCCAGTGAAGAGTCCACCGCTGCACTACAAGTAAGCCAGAAAGCATTACGATATACCTGTCCTCACCACCAGGGGTCGCCAAATGGTTACCGGCAGCTGGTGGCGCAACCCACTAATGCCCCGACCAAGTAGGCAACCCGTTTGTAGCATCTAGGTGCTTTTTCATGTTATTCCATCTCTCTTCAGCCAATTTTCCTATAGATTTTCAACGAGAGACAGGCCATAGATAAGCAAGGATGATTTGCCTCCATAATAATCTGTACTCAATGCTTGCGGTATACAGGGATGTGAGCTTTGACACCTGAATTATCTAGCGGGGTACTAACCCCTGTCGACACCCAGCTGCAAGGTACAGGATGCTATGGTCCCTAGTAACAACCTTAACCTCTCCGAGTTGGAGCACTAAACCCTCTCCCTGCTCATCGGTAACGTGTCTAACCTCACTGGGGTTCTCTTCAGATGAAAGGGTCGGCTAATCGTGTTAATCGTGCTAATAAACCGAGGGGGTAAAGGCAACATGGGATGTGTTCAACGGAGCATGCATATTTCATGCTGTGAAATCCCTTCAGTCAGGTTTGGTCATGTTTTTAACTCTCAAATCAATCCTTCATCCGCCACCACCAGCGGTAGTCTGTGCCTCCACCTGCTTCCCCCCCACAATCCATCACACACGGGTGGAGCTAAAGCCTAATAAGGGGCGCTCTGATCTCATAAGGGCAGGCTTTTGTAAACGCCGCGGTTAAAAACGGAAGGAACGCTAGCCAATTTGGATTGAGAGACAAAGGCAGAGCCGTGGTTTTGAACTCCCACTCTACAGCGGAGACCATTATCATGAAGGCCAGTGTGTGGACGTCTTCCTAAGATCGATCTGTGTTTTTCCCTTGAAAGGAAAATAAGTGTTGCAGAATGTAGCGACGGATGTCGTTATTGCAATAAGACACTAGAATGTCCTGAGGCGTCATGTGGATTCTGGGCGTGGCTCAAGCATTATACAAAAACATTAGCCAGAGGCGCTGGGTGAACCCGGCTCTGGTCCCACCCACTAGGTCAGCCTGCACGGAAACTGGGGCCGATTATCATAGAAACATATTTATACGGGAAATAGATCCCCAATCCTTGAGGAGTAAAGTCCATCTGAGATTACAAACGTCGGTACAAAATAGACCTTAACCAGCATTCTGCATTCAAGATGCACATCAAACCTTTCAAACGTACCCTGGATAAATACTCAGTGTTGGATAGTAGTAGTAGTAAGGATGAACTGTGTAAAACTGATGGTAACTTCCAGGACGTTTGAACACATAAAAGTCTGAACACATAAAAGGACCAAACGGTTTTATGTTGGTGCTAAAGGGTTCCAGATGCCCAGCTTGAGTGCAGTTAAAACATAATCGTTACGATAAGTAATAATCATTCGATAAGTTCAATGGTCGCTTCTCCGTGGATGCCTGTAAAGGTAAACGATTGACCCAATGGGGATGTCTAACCAGCAGGTAGAGGTGCTCTGATTTGACTCCCGGCTCAAGAGATTGACAGCCACATCTCCCCTGATTCACATATGATATATATTCCCGTTGTCGTATCTAAGTCGTGGCTCTTGTTTCTGGGGCTGCGCCTTCACGTGGGCAGTGGTTCAGGGCGGCGGCTCTCGGCTGGCTCCCTCTCTAGATCAACAGATAATGCCCGATATGTCATGGTGCACTCCCTTCACTGTTATCGGGTAGAACTACGTTAATCTGAAGAGAAGCCAAAGGCTGGACTTTGATGTGGTTGACCGAGTGAGCCTCAACGGCCTCCAATACAAAGGTGTCTGATCCTTAAATAATCCCCTTTTGACGAGATAATAATGTACGGCAAAGAAAGCCATGCTGCTTAATGGTTTCGTCTGGTCACAAGCAGGAATAAAGAAAATATTCATGACCATTTCTTGATTTAGAAGAGCCTTTAACCAAACGTAGTGATTTCCAGATGCATGTGATTAATGATCAGGTGGGGCTTGGCCATCATGCTCAGGAATGCTCATTAATGAAAATATTCATGACTATTTCTTGATTTAGAAGAGCCTTTAACCAAACGTAGTGATTTCCAGATGCATGTGATTAATGATCAGGTGGGGCTTAGCCATCATGCTCAGGAATGGCCTACAGGTTTGTGCGGCAACCCGTGGGCATCGAACCCAGTACCTAGGCTGGGAGTCGAACACCAAAACCACTACAAGCCAGTCCCAGAGTAGTCGCTTGCTTTGCAGGGTTATTTTAGCTGAAAGACTCTAGACTCTTAACTAGTGTGTTCCCCAGACGATATCAAGATACAGGGCTGTTGTTACAACAGAGGGGAAAGTCTTGCTCCTCCCTGACCCATTTACAACGTTGTACCCTCAGTGCTAACGGGGGGCCGGTGAGGGGGTGCTTTAGCTCCCAGAACCCAGCCCCCTTCAAGCTCTGAGTCTAACCGGATACAGCTGGTGGAGAAGGAGGGGCTGGTGGTGGTGGTGGTGAATCGTGGAGGAGGTGGTGGAAGTGAATCGTGGTTGTGGAGGAGATGGTGGTAGTGAATCGTGGTGGTAGTGAATCATGGAGGAGGAGGAGGAGGAGGAGGAGGAGGAGGAGGAGGAGGTGGTGGTGGTAGTGAATCATGGAGGAGGAGGAGGAGGTGGTGGTGGTGGTGGTGGTAGTGAATCATGGAGGAGGAGGAGGAAGAGGAGGAGGAGGTGGTGGTGGTGGTGGGAGGAGGAGGAGGAGGAGGAGGTGGTGGTGGTAGTGAATCATGAAGGAGGAGGAGGAGGTGGTGGTGGTGAATCGTGGAGGTGGTGGTGGTGGTGGTGGTGGTAGTGAATCGTGGAGTAGGAAGAGGAGGTGGTGGTGGTGGTGGTAACGCTTTCTGTGCTGCTGTTTGCTCCCCAGGCGGCCAGCCTCCGTCAGCTGGAGGAGGAGAACCACGAGGCGGCGGTGCGGCTGGAGGAGGTGGTGAACCGGGGGGACGGCCTCCTGGAGAAGATCCAGAGCGCCCTGGCCGACATCGCCCAGTCCCAGCTCCGCACACGCAACGCCGCGCCAAGCCAGCCCTCGCCCACCCAGTCCTGATCCCCGCTCCTCCACCCGTCTCCCAGCGCCGGCTGCACTCAACCCCACCCTCCCACCTCCACCCTCTCACCTCCACCCTCCCACCTCCACCCTCCCACCTCCACCCTCCCACCTCCACCCTCCCACCCTCTCACCTCCACCCTCCACCCTCCCACCTCCACCCTCCCACCTCCACCCTCCCACCCTCTCACCTCCACCCTCCCACCTCCACCCTCTCACCTCCACCCTCCCACCTCCACCCTCTCACCTCCACCCTCTCACCTCCACCCTCTCACCTCCACCCTCCCACCTCCACCATGCCTTCCCGGACAGCCCCCCACTCGACTTGTTTTCCACACAGGCCTCTAAAGACACTTTTCCTCTTTTTGTATATAAAATATTAACCTTAAAAGACGATTCATGTCTGTTTGCTGGGTTAAAGGAATACGTGTACTGTACACACACACACACACACACACACACACACACACACGTGCGCGCAGGGGCCTGTACAAATCTTGTTAGGCTTTACAAATGAACTAACAAAAGCAGGTCCCGGATGACAGATGGCTACACAATACCACCACGGGCCTGCCAGGTCCCATTGTGGCTCTGATATCCTGTAGAGGGCTGGAGACTTGGAGATTGTGTACTGTTCACAATATGTCCCAAGCCCGGGCAGGGACACGGATAAATCATTTGTATGGCTGTTTTTTAATCTTGGGCACGATCAGAAGTCCTGTTTCTCGCCAGTCTGACACGATGTTCGGAATAACAAACTTTCCACGGCCACTACTAGCCTCCTCAGTTAAAGTTTGAGTTTCTTTCACTTTGTATGAATGTGTCGACTGTCCGGTCGGGAGAGTTGCTGTTTTTTTTCTGCCTCAAACTCGTACCACCCTCCCGCCCGACTTCCTGTTAACGCGGAGAGGAATGTTTAGCAGCAGCTCGGAGGTGGCGGCTGTGGGATTCTCCCGTTGGCGTTTCAGGGACTGGTGCGCAGAGTTCCAGTCAACACCCTCCTTCCTGCAGTGAGGTTAGGGTTAGGGCGTCGGCAGAGACGCCGCACACTTCCTCCTGCCCGTTTGTGAGAGATGACGCTGAGGGGGAACATAACCGGGGGAGAGAAACGTCCCGTAAAGGAAGTCAAATCTCTGAAAACCCGAAATGGGCCAGAAAGAAAAAGACGCGAGTCCCGCAAACGGCTAATCATGAGGTTTAGCTGCGTTATTATGACACGGGCATGAAGGAGGATGATGTGTTGTATATAAAGCACTCCATCGCCTTCCTTATCTAGAAAACTCTTTCTGCAGGTGCGATCGGACTACAGGTGAGTTCCAGGTGTCCCCATTGGTTGAAACCTGATCCAACCAGAACGCTCGTTTTGAATGTGTAAATAGATACCCCCTTTTTGTATGCTTTTCATGTGAAGATGTATTTGTGCTGGTTTCATTTAATTATGTCTTTGTGTGTGTGTGAGAACTGGTTTGAAGAGTTGACACACAATGTTGCACAACTGCCTTAAAACCTGCATACAACGTTTTTCAAATAAAGTCAAAGTATTTGAATTGGATTCGGCATTTGCCAAAATGATTCCGTCGGTGTGACACATTAACTGATATTTGCCTTATATTTGGATAGGTTGTATTTTTGCATCATAATTAGTGAAAGTGTATAGGATATGCACTTTGTTTTAGAAAAATCCTTTCTTTCTCTAAAGAAAACCACATTGATGACCGTGTGGTCCAAAGTCATTAATGAGAACCTCCAGTTATTTTTGTTGCAGCCACGACTCCCAAGCCAGGGGCCTGAAAGCTCAGTCTAAATATAGCAGCTGTGTCACACTCGGCGGGCCCTACTGTTGTGACTAATATAAAAACGCTCCTGTCTGGCCGCCACGCCCACAACGCCTTCGGAGAGAGGAGGCCACGCCCAACCCATCGGGGAACGTTATGACGTCATGGAGCCAACAGAGGAGTCATTGTAACGGTCTCCAAAAATGAATATTAGATATTATTCCCGATTCAATTAAATATCATTCACTCTCCTATGCCCATGGTTTTCGCCTGTATTATTTTAGCGCAGACAATGAGATAGATTTTTGCTTCTTTTTTTAAAACTTTTTTCTTTTCTTATTTGTGCAGAGGGAATCGAGACATTAGAAATGTTTCTGACAGAAGAACCACCGACCTTTCCAGTTAATAAAATTAAGGTAGATAAGTAGAGCGGCAACCTTTAATCTTTCTTACCATTACTATTGAGAAAATTCATAAATGAGATCAGGTTTCAGGAAATGTAAACACATATAAACGTCCTCAATACACACTTAAACGTATTAATACAGCGTCAAAGATGTTCTGTGAAGCTAGTATTTGAGAAGACCAGACACAGCCGGAGTCGCAGAGTAGGCGTCTCCAAACGCAAAGGGAGATCTGAGCCCTCTCAATGGATATTGGACGGATTTATGGTTCCTCAACTTCCATCCTGATTGGCCGACTGTAGCGTCGCTTTCCCTGTTCTCTTCCCTCGTTGGCGCCGTACGTTGTCAATCCTATGTACGCTCTTGCGTGGCAGGAGCGTCTGCCGAGCGCATCCATTCCCAGGAAGCAGCAGCGGCGTTCGTTTTATTCTAGAGAAGGGAAGCCTCGTATTTCGAGGTCAGGGTATTTCCAAACGAGGTCAAAAGAGATTATTACATTGTTTTAGGGCAGCTTGCTGTCACTGACAACAAGCTATGTCTAGTCGTCGTTTTCCTAACTAATATGGACTATTTTACTGGGCAGTGGCGCGGTTGGCTTTAGCCGCTGACTGGACCCCCTCCTCGGGACACAATTGCCTCAAATTGGTCAAATTCAGATTTTTTTTTTCACTGAAAAGGTGGGCTGGCTGCCAGCCAATCGGGGACCCTGGAGCCGGACACGGAGGTAGGACTGAGGACATGTCCCCACAGCGTTGTTTGTCGGTGTGTCGGTGTGTTTGTTGTCTCGACGGCGTTGCAGGGACGCAGGGGGAATGTCAATCGGCAGACAGTGAATGCCTCCGAATGGAATCGCTGCCCAATTACAGGAACTTGTGTATTCTGTCCGGAGGATGGATGTTTGAAGCCCCCTGCAGTGAGGGGACGTGGTTTGTGATGAACGGGGTCGGAGGGGCTTTGGCCGCTGACGTATGTGGCTTATGATCACTTGCTGGTGGTCGTGACTCGTGCATAACGTCGTGCATGTATAACGTGCATGTTTAACATGCATGTGATTCAGTTTCTATTTATAAACCAGTCCAGTTGCATGCTGGGGTCCGACGCCGTGTTTACTGTTTGATAAATGCTTTATTTTGTCATAAGTGCCATGGGTTCTTGTCTCCTGGTGCTCTGGTCGGTGTATGCGTCTTTATGGAGGACATTTCCACACCCTATATAATGTATTTTCAGAAAGGTGTGCTGGTAATATCCTAATGATGACAGCACCTTGTGTTGATTACGGGTTATAAGAATTGACTATACTACCAGACAAAGCAAAGCGACCAACTGGTTGATCACATCATCATCACTAGACTTCTGTCTCACTGTGAGACACCCATGTCAACTAAGTTTGCAGAGTCTGGTATAAATATCATGTCGCCGCAGTGTGACGACTATAATGGTACCCCCCCCCCCCCCCCCCCAAACACTCTATTAATGATCACACTAAATAAAGTCAAGTACAATTACAGCCTCTGGTTTGGCTCATGGGAACAGGAGCCATTCCTGCGCTGCCCATGTAAGGCCTGTGTTTGGTCCTCCGTAGACTTCAGAGGACCTTTAAAATACAAAGCGTTCAATGCATTCCCCAGTGTTTATCTGGTTGTGTGGTAAAGTTAGAATGACTAACTTGTCTATTTTCGAAGAGTGTGGATATGCAGTCCGATGAGTTGAGAGGGTACTGGAAGTGTGTGTGTGTGTGTGTGTGTGTGTGTGTGTGTGTGTGTGTGTGTGTGTGTGTGTGTGTGTGTGTGTGTGTGTGTGTGTGTGTGTGTGTGTGTGTGTGTGTGATGAACAAGGAAACCAGAGCGAATGTTTGAAATGTTTGACTAGCGTCTGGTCTGACTAGCGTCTGGTATGGTTACCCTGCCTGCCTGTCTGTCTGTCTCTCTCTCGCTCTTGTTGACCTCACTGTAAGTGGTCAATAGCCTCTGCACACGGTACATAATTGTAAACACAGCGGTCTCATTCATGTTTACAATTATTGGTCTAATTTGACAGTCTATGAAAAAGACCTGTGCTTCAGTGGATGCTATATCCTCAATTTAAGATTTCATTGTCATCTATTTCCTAAAATAAAACGCTTCTTCATTACCTAGTATAAACCAAGTCCATTCAGGAGAACATCCCAGATGCTTTCATCACTCTGTCCTGCTCTCAGTTGTGTGTTGGCTGTTGTCTCGGTCTTGTATACGGGTCACGGTGGCATCTCCCTTCCCTTCTAGGGAGACTTAAAGCTTGTCGGGCTGTAAATCGTCTCCAGGAACCCTGAAACTGTTGACGCTTTAGTCATCACACCCACTCAAGGGGTCAAGAGATCGGTCACGACGACGTCCAATCCGAGGCGCCCAAAAACGTCCAGTGAACTTCAAGAGACGGAGTGGGTGATGATGAGTGCCCACCCGGGGGTCAGGAAGTGTCGCGGGCCCCCCCGGGTGATTGGTGGGAAATGGGAGGGAAGAGGGAGAGGGTGCGGGCAGGGGTAGACATAACAGCGCTATCTATCTGCAGTCGGCTGCCTTTGCTTATCTCTGCCGCCGTGGCTAATCTAGCCTTTGTGCCCGCGGTGATGTAATGCTCTGTTTTCAGAGGTGGTCATCATCACCCCGGCCCACCTGAATGGCTGCTTTCCGACGAGTGTTTCTCACATTAGCGTGTTGTCGTCAATACTGTGTTTTGCTTGTGTGGGGAGCTCCCTGATGACTGCTGGTTTAGCCTGAGACTTATGAAGAAGTGTTGCCTGTGAGGATGGAAGTCTTTGTGGTTTGATTGACCGCCTCCTCTTCTTGCGGTTTGTCTGTCCGTCTCTCGCTCCCACGCTCTACTTTCTCAATGTGCCCATTGTCTCTTCTCTTGTATGATGTTTTTTATCTATAATGTATTGGTTTTGATCTCAAGATAAAGCTGTCCTTGTGCGTAGACAGTACTACATTAACCCCATTAACTGCAGTCACTACGTTAAAGGTAACACTGAAAAAAGAGGCTTTGAAGTGTTTTAACCGGCAAGCCAGATGGGTTATAGGTGTATAAATGATATTGCAGTAAATAACACAAAGCAAAAACTGAAGTCTGAAAATTTCTAACAAGATAAAACGGATATCAAGAGGTAAATTATTTAATAACAAAATTTCGACATTTTGTTGCCTTGTGACGACGGTATTATCCAGTAAATCCTGACACTACTTCTGCGCCTTAAACACACCTCTCAAAACCACTATTACGGACTGTGGTATTGGAGTACCCTCTGTAAACCTGGAGTGTGAAGCCCCCCCTTGAGTGTCCGCGTGTGGGAAACAGTTTGCTGCTCTGCCCTTGGGATTCAAACCAGCCGGAAGCTTCCGGACTCTTCCCTTCCGCTCTGCGGGCTGTCGTGGTTGTAGCTAGCTGTATCGCGTGTTTGCTGCTGGTTGTTGACATGTTTGTTTGTTTGTTTGTTTGTTTGTTTGTTTGTTTGTTTGGTTCCAGGATAGCGTGGCCATGACGGGGGGCACAACGGCGGCCGCCCTGCCCATGAGCAACCACACGCGGGAGCGTGTGACCGTGGCCAAGCTGACGCTGGAGAACTTCTACAGCACCCTCCTCACACAGCATGAGGAGCGGGAGATGAGGTAGGCGCCTCCTAGCGGCCTAGCCTCCTAGCGGCCTAGCCTCCTAGCGGCTCACGGTTCTCACTGAGGGGTTATTTATCTGGATGCATCTCAGGTCCTTTTATTTATTGGTTTATTTTGATGGGGACCATGCATATTTATGTACATTGTTGTTTAAAATACACCATGTATATATGCCAGAATTTGTAAAAATAACTACTCTTTGTCTGCAGTCCCTAGGCATGTAACTAACATAGAGACAGCCAGCATTCATACAGCACTCATCACTATAAATTAAAAGGTACACATAATGGTGACATATACATCAACAAAACAAACTCTCTCTTTCTGTCCGTCTCCCTGTCTTTGTCTCTGTCTCTTTTGGCCTTGCTTTAACCGCAACGTCATCCTACCTACCTTATCGAATTGCAATGTTCAACCTAGTCAGTAGTGTACGTACACAAAAGAGCAATTTCTTCAGGGCCTTCGCCTGACCAACTCAAAACTAGTCACTGACCATAACCATATCTAACGATCTGTAACCTTAGATCTAATCTCTCGAGCATCGAACTGGAGATAGCTAACCCTATGCTTCTTACCTGAAAGCTAACCATATGTAATCTCAAAGCTTACCTTGTGGCTAATCCTAAAGAGTGTGGCCAACCGCGACCCTGATGCTAACCGTATAGCTAAGCGCTACCTTCCCCACCCTATAGCTGGCTCGCCGGTGTCCTCTGATGACCCCTCCCTATGCCGACCGACCTCAGTGTCTGCCTTCATGTACATCCTGTCATCGGATCCCTGCCATCTGTAGACGTATCCTATCTCATCTAGAGCCTCTGCCAAAGGCTGCATTGGCTACAATGCAGTACCACTGCATATGCAATGTCAAACTTTATACACCGCTGCACTTTAGGGAACTTCGGCAGCGGATTCCCAGCCTCCTACTAGAACCTTGGGCTATAAATAGTCCCGTGGATGCAGTACCGCAGGCTGGATGACGTACTAGAAGTGATGAACATTTCTTTACGGCTTTTAAAATATTTTATTTATTTTTTCACAGGCAGAAGAAGCTGGAGAAGGTGATGGATGATGAAGGCTTACTGGATGACGAGGTAAACTTATTCAGCTCCAACAGTGTGACAATGGGAATGTAAATCTTGAGCCAACTATTTACATACAACCTGCTCTTTCTGTGTTTGTGTATGCACGTGTATGTTTGCATTTGTGTGTGTCTGTGCGTGTGCGTACGTGTGTATGCGCTTGCGTGCCTCTGTGTGTTTGCGCGCATGTGTCTCTGTGTGTGTATGTGTGTCCTTCTGTGTGTGTGTGTGTGTGTGTGTGTGTGTGTGTGTGTGTGTGTGTGTGTGTGTGTGTGTGTGTGTGTGTGTGTGTGTGTGTGTGTGTGTGTGTGTGTGTGTGTGTGTGTGTGTGTGCGCGTCTTTGTGTCCATGGTACAGAAGGTGATGCGGCGCTCCCAGCACGCCCGTAAGGAGACAGAGTTCCTGCGGCTGAAGCGGACGCGTCTCGGCCTGGACGACTTTGAGTCCCTGAAGGTCATAGGTCGCGGGGCGTTTGGAGAGGTACCCGTTTTCGTACAGGCCCCTCCCCCTTCTTGGGTGTCCACATTTGGTCGGCTGCTTTAAGTCCCTCGTCAGATGCACTTACCCAAAACGACTTACAAGCGAAGAAGGGAGAAATCGAATCATAAAATCAATATGAGAGCAACTATAAAAATGCTAAGTGATGCACAAGCAAGTTTCTGAAATGAACAGACCGGAGAAGCTTTAAGACTCTGAACAAGAGTCAATTTGGCCATAAATGCCTGGTCCCCCTTTTTATAGTTTTATAGTTTATATTCGGTACATTCACTTTATATTCAGTACATCTGGTAAACTGCTGAGGTTTGATGAAAGCATTAAACCATTTTTAATGACAAGCATTGGCTTAATTTGGTGTCTATGACCCCTGGCAGGAACGAGACTCGCAACCAAGTTCTCTTTATTTCGTCCTTCTCTCTCAGACTCTCTCTGTCTCTATGTCTCTGTCTCTCTGTCTCTACCTCTCTGTCTCTCTCTCTGTCTTTCTCTGTCTGTCTGTCTGTCTGTGTGTCTCTCTCTCTCTCTCTCTTTGTCCGTTTGTCTGTTTGTCACTTTCTATATTGGCGCTAAAGGCTGTTAAACACATGGGTCTGTAACCGGGCTGGCCAGAGGGAAACATGTGGTGTTTGTTTACCCTGGTATTAACCCTACGCTGATCAACATAACCACGTTTATTCAGATCTGCCTACACACACACCGTGTTTAAAGGCACCAGGAAATGAAAGTGGCCACACTCAAATCCATTACATCAGAATAATTAGAGTGTTAATTTCTTCATCCGTGTATCCCCTGAATGTCCCGTATTACTTGTAAATGATACAAATGAGTGCGATCTTAAAGCCACTCCACCTATGTGATAGAGATCCGCTGATCGATGGTCAAACGGCGCCCCCTGCAGGTGCGGCTGGTGCAGAAGAAAGACACGGGACACATCTACGCCATGAAGATCTTAAGGAAGGCCGACATGCTGGAGAAGGAGCAGGTGGGCACATCCCTCTTCCTTTGGCGGTAAAACGTTACTGATGACTGCGGTCAGAATATCTTTTATTTTTAGATTACGTTTATGTTGTCGGGGAGACCGGGAAACCACAATGAATGATTGCTGCCAAGTTCATGCGTCTCAGAAGGAGAAATGGACTCCGTAATAAATGCTTGCTTGTACACAAACCAAGCCAAAGAGACGTCATAAAGAAAGACTTGTATTTTCTACTCATTCATTCAGAAGAGACTTTAATCCAAAGCGATTTACAGTAAACCCAGATAAGGCTTCTTGTTTAAAGGGTTGATATAGCGGTGCGAGTGTGACTAGCCTTTACAAGCCCCTTTTGAAAACCTCACAAGTGGGCGTGTCCACCTAGATGTGTGCTTGATAGATGAGCAACATTTGCTTCAGTCCACTGGGTAGGCTGGTAGACAGATCTATCCAGCCTACATCTATGTTTACACGCCCAATTGTGACGTCACTACGGTAAGGAAAAGGCTTGACATTACCCCTTTTAAGTACGCCTACACTGCTGTCGACATCGGGGATCGAACCCGGTACCTTTTTAGCAGGGGTCCGGAATATATTCATATTTCATATTTATTGATTTCTATTACCGTTTTTTTTATCTATTTTGACTCCAACCCTGTATTACTTTCCCACCTTTGTATTGTAACTGTTGCACAGTAATTTCCCTCGGGATAAATGAAGCATCTTGAATCTTGAATCTTGAATCTTGAATCTTGAATCTTGAATCTTGAACACTTCTACCCCTACACTCTTCGGCCCCTGAATAACTCTCCTTCCTCATCCTCTCCTTCCTCATCCTCTCCTTCCTCACCCCATTCATTACCCCCCCCCCCCAGGTGGCTCACATCCGGGCGGAGCGAGACATCCTGGTGGAGGCGGACGGGGCGTGGGTGGTGAAGATGTTCTACAGCTTCCAGGACAAGAGGAACCTCTACCTCATCATGGAGTTCCTGCCTGGAGGTGAGCACCTGGCCTAGGTCTCCTCCCGCCACCTGAAACCGTCCCCTCTTAAAGGGTGTGTGTGTGTGTGTGTGTGTGTGTGTGTGTGTGTGTGTGTGTGTGTGTGTGTGTGTGTGTGTGTGTGTGTGTGTGTGTGTGTGTGTGTGTGTGTGTGTGTGTGTGTGTGCCCGTGTGTGTGTGTTCAGATAAAGTTCAACAACAGCGTCGGACAGGGAAGGCTTTGTAACAGGCCTTCAGAACTAGTCCACATACCAGGTGTGTCAGGTGTGGGGTTCTGGGTCTAGAGTGGTTCTGGGTCTACAGGGGTTGTGGTTTCTAAGGGGAAAGCTGCTGAATTCAGTCCTCAATGTTCCAAACTGATAGGGGGCAGCCTGTTACCAGGAGGTTGGGAGGGCCACCCCTATTGTAAGATGTATAGTCCCTCCCTAACGGTCTTTGGTCCCGCCTCCTTCCCCCCCAGCCTCAAACACATCACCCCACTGACTGAGTATAGCCTATAGATAACTGTTTACAGTGAATCCAGGCTATGCGGTCGTCAAGGGCATAGCACAGCAGCTAACACAGCATCTGTCTTGTATCTGGCAACTGAATGTTTCAGGGTTAACTGAAGAGATGGACCCTGAATCATTCATGTCTCAGGCTCTCAGTCTTCAGTAGCTTATTTAGTTTGTGTTGGGTGTAGAGTTGTAATATTAATATTACTTCAAATCTGAACTTTGATTTATTCCGGGGGCTGGACTGGGTTTGGGTTATACTGTTTTAATTTGAAACTGTGCAAACACGAAAACAAAATTAGAAACGAATTAAACGGCTTGTATAACGGTTGATATAAGAGTACAGGCAGAAATGATGTGCCACGAGTCAATCTCAATCAATCAATACGACGGCCGACATATTGAAGAATGGACAGCGAATGAAAGGCAGGTCCTACTCTTTCTAAGATGTTTTGTCTATCTTCCTCATCTTCCTCATCATCACCATCATGATCTTCCTCACCATCATTCTCCTCTTCATCCTCTTTATCCTCCTCCTCACCTTCATCTTCCTCTTCACCACCACCATTGTCCTCCTCCTCCTCCTCCTCCTCCTCCTCCTCCTCCTCCTCCTCCTCCTCCTCTTCCTCCCCAGGGGACATGATGACCCTGCTGATGAAGAAGGACACCCTGTCGGAGGAGGCCACCCAGTTCTACATCGCCGAGACGGTCCTGGCCATCGACTCCATCCACCAGCTGGGTTTCATCCACCGCGACATCAAGCCTGACAACCTGCTGCTCGACTCCAGGGTGAGGACCCCCCCCACACACACACAACCGGGGGTCTGGTGGTCCGGGTCAGGACCCCCCCCCACACACACACCAGGGGGTCCGGGGATCTGGTGGTCCGGGTCAGGACCCCCGGACAGGCTCACACACACCGAGGGTTCGAAGGAACTACATTTGACTTCCAGTGTGATTGGGCGGCGATGCCAGCACTTTGGTGCATACCCTCTCTCCTCGCTAGAAACCACTGCAGAAATGCGCTCAGAAACTGCCTCTTTGTGGACCTGAGCCATTACCAGAGGCTTCTAACCAATCGACATGCAGGCTGAGAGCAGTCGAAGCATTCAATCAGAATTGGAGAAGCTATAAAGAAAATGTGCTCTGCACATCCTAACCTAGGATTTGGAAAATTGAAAACATCCGACGGAATGGAGAGTAGCGAGTAGAATACAGACAGACAGATGTTAAGACAGAGGCAGTAGCAAGCTTTAGCACACACTCACAGGTAACAGGATGTAAATAGAGGTTACGACCGTCCACACGCTGAAGCTCTTCCTGTCCCCTCCCACCTCCCCAGGGCCACGTCAAGCTGTCGGACTTCGGTCTGTGTACCGGACTCAAGAAAGCCCACCGCACCGAGTTCTACCGCAACCTCACCCACAACCCGCCCAGCGACTTCTGTGAGTTCAACCCAGTCTGAGCTGTGGGACGCTTGTACTTTGGTAAAAGTGTGGACCGTGTTTCTTACCGTTTGCTGACTATCTGTTATTAAACCCACAGCCTTTCAAAATATGAACTCCAAGAGGAAAGCGGAGACTTGGAAGAAGAACCGGAGGCAACTGGTGAGAAAACGTTCTCTCAGCGTTTTATTTTGAAAGGGCATCGTGGAGCTGAGTGACTTCCTGTCTCCAGTCTTTCACCAGGGTTACATTGGGCTGGTAAACCATGAGGTCACATGGCTCCATTTTGGAACCATAGGAGCATTGAAGTGTTCGTTATTATGTTGGTAATAATGTCATCCTGATGACATTGGTCTCCTTGTCTCCTCCTCTCCTCTCCTCTTCCCCACGTCTCCTCGCCTTGCGCCCTCTCCTTGCGTCCTCGTCTCCTCTCCTCTCCTCCTCTCCTCTCCTCCTCTCCTCTCCTTGTCTCCTCCACTCCTCCCCTTGTCTCCTCCACTCCTCTTCTGCCCCTTGTCTCCTCTTCTCTCCTTGTCTCCTCCACTTGTCTCCTCCACCCTCTTCTGCCCCTTGTCTCCTCCTATTCTCTCCTTGTCTCCTCCACTCCTCTCCTTGTCTCATCCTCTCCTCTTCTGCTCCTTGTCTCTTCCTCTCCTCTCCGTGTGTCCTCCTCTCCTCTCCTTGCGTCCTCCAGGCCTACTCGACGGTGGGGACCCCAGACTACATCGCCCCGGAGGTCTTCCTGCAGACGGGCTACAACAAGCTGTGTGACTGGTGGTCGCTGGGGGTCATCATGTACGAGATGCTCATCGGTAAGGAGGGGGAGGGGGAGAGTGGGGGGGAGAGAGGGAGGAGAGGGGGGGAGAGAGAGATGGATGAAAGGAGAGGGAGGGAGGAGGGAGAAGGAGGGAGGAGGGAGAGGGAGGGAGGATAGGAGAGTGAGAGAGAGGGAGGGAGGAGAGGGAGGGAGGGAGGAGAGAGGGATGATAGGAGAGGGAGAGAGAGAGGAAAGGAGAGGGAGGGAGCGAGGGAGGATAGGAGACGGAGGGAGGAGAGAGGGAGGATAGGAGAGAGAGAGGGAGTAAAGGAGAGGGAGGGAGGAGAGAGAGAGAGAGAGAGAGAGAGGGGGAGGTAAGGAGAGGGAGTGAGGGGGAGAGAGAGAGGGAGGTAAGGAGAGGGAGGGAGGGAGAGCAAGAGAGGGAGGAAAGGAGAGGGAGGGAGGGATGGAGGGAGAGACATTTTAGCTGAAATATTTTTTGCTTTAAGAGCTAAACAGTAGCGCCAGACTTCTTATCTTGATTCATGGCTGAAGTGTCTCAGCCTTGACAGGTCAGTTATGCTCCAGACTTAACGACTGCATCCCTCAGATACCAAAGTATCAACCGAATGACTGACGAGGAGGAGAGCCATCAATAGATGAAGCAACATCTGAGGATTAATCGTGTGTGTGTGTGTGTGTGTGTGTGTGTGTGTGTGTGTGTGTGTGTGTGTGTGTGTGTGTGTGTGTGTGTGTGTGTGTGTGTGTGTGTGTGTGTGTGTGTGTGTGTGTGTGTGTGTGTGTGTGTGTGCGTGCGCAGGGTACCCCCCGTTCTGCTCGGAGACGCCCCAGGAGACCTACAGGAAGGTGATGAACTGGAAGGAGACCCTGGTCTTTCCTCCTGAAGTCCCCATCTCAGAGAGAGCCAAGGACCTGATCCTCAGGTGTGTGTGTGTGTGTGTTTGTGTGTGTAAAGTTTAACAAACAATAACAGGCCTTCAGAACTAGTCCATATACTGTACAGAGTTCGTCCAGGGGTTCTGGTTCTGGGTCTAGAGGGGTTCTGGTTCTGGGTCTCCAGGGGTTCTGGTTCTCCTGGGGTTCTGGTTCTCTTGGGGGTTCTGGTTCTCTTAGGGGTTCTAGGTCTCCTGGGGTTCTGGTTCTCTTAGGGGTTCTGGTTCTCTTAGGGGTTCTGGGTCTAGAGGGGTTCTGGGTCTCCTGGGGTTCTGGTTCTCTTAGGGGTTCTGGTTCTCTTAGGGGTTCTGGTTCTCTTAGGGGTTCTGGTTCTCTTAGGGGTTCTGGGTCTCCTGGGGTTCTGGTTCTCTTAGGGGTTCTGGTTCTCTTAGGGGTTCTGGGTCTCCTGGGGGTCTGGTTCTCTTAGAGGTTCTGGTTCTCTTAGGGGTTCTGGGTCTCCTGGGGGTCTGGTTATCCAGGGGTTCTGATGGGGGGTTCTGTGGTCCCAGGTACTGCACGGACGCAGAGAACCGGGTCGGCGCTGTGAGTGTGGAGGAGATCAAGGGTCACGCCTTCTTTGAGTCCGTCGACTGGGAACACATCAGGTGACCTGTTCATCTTGTCTGTTGTGAATTAAAGCTAGGGTACTATGTAACATGACTAAATTAAAGGTAGAGTAGACAATAGCATTGAATTAAAGCTAGATTAGGCAATAGTAGTGGATTAAAGGTAGAGTAGGCTACAGTTGTATATTAAAGTTAGAGTATGCTGCAGTTGTGAATTAACTTACTAGGCAATGAGACCATAGTAGTTTAATTGGTATCTGAGTGCTTACATCGTGAATTATTTGAATCTTGTTATCTCTGTCGTTCTTTATAAATTGAACTGGTTGATCGTCCGCAGGGAGCGACCGGCGGCCATCTCTATCGAGATCAAAAGCATCGACGACACGTCGAACTTTGACGAGTTCCCTGAGTCCGACATTCTCCAGCCTGGTGCGTTCGCACACCTCACCGCCCGCATTCGTTCACCTTTCAGGTTATTCACCTGGTGTCTGGCGCCCCCTTGAGGCGACCGGATTCATAGCATCCCGTAACTTCCCGCTTTTTGTCGTTGTTTCTTTAAGCAACCAACGTGACGGAGCCGGACTTCAAGTCCAAGGACTGGGTGTTCCTCAACTACACCTACAAGCGCTTCGAGGGCCTCACCCAGCGCGGCACCATCCCAAACTACATGAAGGCCGGGAAGGCTTAAAGCACCGCCCGACTCACCCCCGCCCTCCCACCCCAGGGAACACAGACTTACCACGGACACAGGGTTCTGGGGGCTGGTCGGCCCCCCTTCGCTGGTGCTGACCGCAATCTTAACCCCGACGTCTCCAACGACCATTCTCCCCCCTAGACTAGTCGCATCCCTCGCTCGCATTTCAGGAGTGCAGATGCCCCGCCCTGGTTTTGTTTAGTTTTTAGGGCCAACCATGGCGTCCGTCGCAGGCCCGGGTCTCCCTTTGTGATTGTTCAGCGCCGCCGCATGTAAACGCAGACGTGAAGCCTCGGCGGGGCGGAGGGGTTGACCCCCAGAAGGGGTACGTTAAAAGATGTAAGGGTTGTTCTTATTTTGTCTCAGAAAAGGAAGACCTTCTTTGAGACAAACTGACCCGTCTGGTGAGGAGGTTTAGCTTCGGTGCGTTTGACGTTTCGTCGGGTTGTCAAAAGTGTTGTTGTTGCCAATATCGACCCCTGGTCGAATCGGTTTGATTTGTGTCAAGGGAGAAACATTCCAACCTCATCGCCGTCACGCACCAATCAGGATCAGGGTTGGCTCTGCTTCTCTTGGTTACCGGGTAGACCTCGCCAATTCAGAATAAATATCCAGGTTCCTTCCTGTTTCAAAGTAATAGTCGACAGGTCACCTTAATGTTTCCAAATAATAGTATCTCGGTTGCTTTCTGTTTCAAAATAATAGTTTCCAGGTTCCTTCCGGTTTCAAAATAAGAGTGTCCAGGTTCCTTTCTGTTTCAAAATAAGGGTGTCCAGGTTCCTTCCTGTTTCAAAGGTAATATTCTACCGGTTCCTTCCTGTTTCAAAACACTCGTTGACGGGATCCTTCCTGCTTGCAAAACAATTTTCTACATGTTTGAAAAATATAGTCTGTGTGTATAATCTTCGCAAGAGTCAATCACACTCCTAGCTCAATAAAAAACATGCAAAGTGCCTTTTAAGAGTAAATACTGAATCTTAAATGTAACTGATGGTAACCGATAGTGTTAATCGAGTGGCTAAGGATACCACCCCCCCCCCCCCCCCCAAACTCTCTCACTGCTTCAATCCCCCCTACGCCTCCGGATGTTAAATAAGTCTCATACTGTCATCTGTGAAACTGACAGCAACGCGTAGAACCACCTCGAACTACTGACCAAAGAATTGTCATGGTGACCCTCCCCCCCCCCCCCCCCCCCCTACAGGCTCACGGCCTACTCTACTGGAAGATGGATATCTTAGGGTGGTAGTGGCAGAAAATGGCATCGAAGCGTAGTTCCTCACTCCGTTGTGCACCCAAACGTTCTCGCTTGGATGATTTCCTCCCGTAACAACGTTTCATAGGATTGGAAAAATCGATTTGGTGCGCTGCTGTTTCACTGTTCACTTCCTCTGTATGCTCCCGCTTCTGATAGGGCGCATCCCATTGGCTGTCTGCATTGAGCTACCTGGAGGAGAGAGAGCTGGGTGAGGGTGGTGGGGGAGGGGTGAGGGTGGTGGGGGAGGGGGGGGGGGGGTCAGGTTCAGGGTAAGCCTATTATGCTATGGGTGCGTATTACTGTTTCCTTAAAACTACCTTTACTTCAGAATAGGAGTGTGGTCGGACATGTTTGTGTGTGCGTGTGTGTGATGCGAGTCCCAGTTGGAGAGAGGTTGGAGAGTGAATTGGTGTTGTGTGTATTATAGGAGGAGGAGCGAGAGGCTGAATGAATGAACGCAGGGCCGCGAATCGGGTCCCGCTGGCTGCACTATAGCCGCCCCCTGTTGGAAACGTTTGAGGAGGCGCAGTGAACAATCTGGAGCAGTATGGCCTGGATTGTTTGCGTTTTGAATCGAGTACGCTCTAGAGAAACTGTGTTTTTGTTTGTATTTACCGTAATCAGAGAGAACCGCCGTTTGACTTTGTGAAGAATGAAGAAGAAGATGGTATTGGCGTTGTTTGAAGCCCGGAGCAGGTGAGGTGTTCACCTGTGGGTGTGTGTGTGTGTGTGTGTGTGGGTGAGAGAGAGACCACCAGCTGAGGCTTTGGCGTTGTGGTTAGGTACAATTTTACTTGGTCACGTGTCAATCCTGCTTACCCCATCTTGGACGATTATTATCTCAAAGAGGCTGACTTACACCTTTGGGATCCATAGTCTGTACCTTTTTTTTGTTTTTGTTTTCCTTTTTATTATTAGGAAGATGTGGTCAAAACCATTAATGTATAGTTTTACATCCAGTGGGACTAATACGTATAACTGGGCCAAACAGTCTCTCGCCACCATAAGTTACTGCGCGTATTAACAGAGTTCCTCAATGAAGTGTTTATTTTATTTATGTTCCAGATCCTATGCTGTTCTAGAATGAATGCAGGCTTAGCAGAAAGGCAAAGCCTTACTAAGCAGTGGGTGGAAGCTTCTAAAAAGCTTGTAAAGAGGGGATACCGTGCAAACCTGGCAACCTCAAAAAAAAAAAAGATTCTAATAGACACAGACTCATCGTATGCAGGTGCATGTGTTAGACGTTGTTAATGATAGAAGACCTACTGCAAACATTATACCGCGTATGGATTGTTCGAGGCTGAACAGGGTTTTGTCGTATTTTAACTGGCAATGTAATGAGAAGACCGGGTTATTTATTATTATTATCAGTTATTCGTTGGTCTCAAAGTGCCCCAGAGGAGTGGCTGTATCGTATGGGTTGCCATTTAGGTAGACATCCCCCTTTAAACAGTCTACCATCCAGTCTCATGATGTTTGTTTTTCCTGTTTTGTGTCCTGGTGTGTACATACCGTTGGAAGGGAGAAGTATTGCATAGTGAGCAACGCTGCTTAGACAACCATTAATATATATTTACCTTTGTTGAGAATTTTGTTGTTGTTTCTTTTTCATAAGACTGATGATATTAAAATGTTTCATTTCTTCAAAGCCAAACATGTGTGTGGGTTTTGTTTTCTGTGGAAAATGCAGTGAAACGCAGATAGGCCAAAGAATACACACACACACACACACACACACACACACACACACACACACACACACACACACACACACACACACACACACACACACACACACACACACACACACACACACACCCTGACCTTGATGTTTAAGGCTCTATTCTACACTGTTCGTTTAATGACTCCTTACACCACCTGGGTTTATGGAGTACAGTCGAAGTGATTCATTGCTTTGTTCTTACTCAAGTAAGTATACTACCTTTATACTCTTAGGGTCAAAATTAAAGACTGAACTCTCAAATATAGGACAACAGATGCCAATATTGTTTTGAGAGTCGGGCATAAAACCATTCTTACAAAAGGGCAACAATACAGTTTTTTATGGCAACTATTGCCTAAACACAAAATTTAATGGCATGTTATAAAATACCAGTATTGGGCCGCTTGACCCCTAGATAGCGCTGCTGGTTTTTAAAAGTAGATCTACAGGATTTTTGAAGAATTGAACGCCATTGCATTGTGAAAAATCACTTCAGCTCAGTTTTTATTAGACGTTTTTAGCTTTATCCAAAGGACCGAAGACATTATGGAAAATAAATACAATAAAATGAAATTAATATGTGGTACATTGTTACAAAATATATACATAAAAATGTATTTTTTTTTAACGCATATGATATATAATATGACCAGGGTCGGGGAATGCATATCATGGAAATGCATGCCTTCCATTCCCACAATGCATCGCGTGCTCAGCTGTTTCTAGGCTACTTCCGGGTCCTGAGGAAACACGTGAAGCGGCAAGCGGGTCGGGTCCAGCTTCTGCCGCGTCTTGTTTACAAGTAATCCACAACAAGTAACGATGGCAACAACCAACAATGGCATCGTAAACGGAATGGAGGAGCAGGAGGAGAAGGAGACGGAGCAGGAGGAGGAGCAGGAGGAGGAAGTCTACCGGAACTTTGTGGCTCTGCACGCCGGAGCGCTGAGGTCCTCAGGAATCCCTGAGCTGTATTGGAAGAGCCTGTTCCTCAAGCTGAGCCAGGAGGTCTGGACCCCACGCTTCAATTTCAATTCAATTTAATAAAGCTTTATTGGCATGATAAAACAAACTTTGACATTGTCAATGCAACAATTAAGATGTCAAAGTGTAAAACGTTCAATACAATATATGCATATACATATCAGATATTAGTATATTAAATGCTCAATATATAAAAAGTCGAATGTGACATACTACTATAAAAATGTCAGTATCTAAATGAAAGATATACTGTGCATACATAGTATTTACAATGTGGAGGATGTGTGCAATAGTCCAATCCTTGTGAACAGACAAAGGTTTTTTTTTGCAAAGGTGTGCTAACAATGGTTAAAGTCATGTGGGATGAGTCTGTTTACTGTTTTCTCCCAACAGAGATGGCAGTTTGTAGTTTTGCCCATGTGAAGCTCATAGTTATACCACAAACAAAGCGACATTAAAAACGACAAAGTAGCAATAGTAAACAACTCATCTAATGTGACAGATTGCTCTGGCAGGTATTCGGCATGGCTCCAACCTTACATGACATGATCTCCACCCTCCTTAGATCTATGATGCCGGGGAGGTATTCGGGATCATGCAGGAGATGGAGGAGGAGGAGGAGGAGAAAAATGCAAACCCTATCCCGAAGTTCACCTGTAAAGTGGTCGTAACGAGTGAAGATGGGCTGCAGGCCTCCGACCCCAACAGGTGAGGGCGCCAGAGCGCTTCTTACTGCAAGTCTATGGTGCTACAGGGAAGGATAACTAATACTGAACTTTAATGGTGCCCCCATGGTGGCAGTGGCGCAAAAAGTGGGTATGCACTATATGCGGCGCATAGGGACGCCGCACCAGAGGGGGCGCCAAAGCGATGGAATTAAAATTATTTGAGTCGGCATTTTCTGTATTTAACAGCGTTTGTGTACATGATATGATGATCAATAACAGAGGAAAGTCACTGATAAGGCGCCCTGCCCCCCCTCCTCCCCACACGGCGCTCCAGTGGCCGCCCCCTCGACCACGCCCTGGAGGCGGGCGCCAGAGGGTCTTCATTTGAACCGTATTGTCATCTGATGACACGTACCTCAATATGGAGAGGCAGAGGAGAAAGCCCTCAGGGTCACAACATAGAAATAGAAAGATTGGGAAGGAGAAAGGGTGTGCAGGGATGAAAGAAAGCTTTTCAAAGTGGTTGAAAGACAGTCGTTTTTATGTCAGTGTATCAAGAGGAGGATTGTAAATATTCAGGTAAGTGAAATCTACTACTAGTAAAACAACAGGTTACTGTTGTCTTGCAACTGTGTACTGATCAGAACGGAGCCTACAATATAACGGATCATAACAAGAAAAATAAAGGAACTTGTTTGTGGTTAATTTGTGTTAGTTCAATCTCTATGCAAGTCTTTGTTTTATGTCAATAGACCCAGTAAAAACTGAGTTATAAAGTTGATACTTTATAACTCTGTTAATAATACAAAAGTTAATAAATTAACCATCCAACAAAAAAAAAAGAAAAGATTATTATCATATGAGTCGAGACTGAATCGTTCTACACAGTATTGCGCTGCATCGAAAAATTATACCAATCTGACCTTTTAAAATTGGCTGACATTTTAAAATATCTATATTTGTTTTATGAGTTCTTTAACATTTTATATATATTTTTTTTAAAATAACCCTTTCCTCATTTAGTTTTTGTTTTAAAAAATCTTATTTTTTTATAAAAAGCACTTATTTTGAGAGCCTCTATTTACACTTTGTGCAATGACAATAAAGAGATTCTGATTCTGAAGTGCACTTATTGTAAGTCTCTCTGGGTGAAAGCGACCGCTGAATGCTGACGCTGTGCTGAACCCCCTCCCACAGCGTGTTCCTGGTGGACCATGCCTGGACGTACCGCGTGGAGCACGCCCGCCAGCAGCTGGAGGAGATCCCCGGCCTGCTGCCCAGGATGGCCTCCCTCATGGGGCTGGACTGTCACGGGGAGACCCCCGACCCGGGCACCGTGGACCGGGTCCTGGAGAGCATGTGGCGCTACAACCAGACCTACCGGCTGTCCCAGGGGGTACGGGGGGAGGGTCTCACTCTATGGGGGCGCCAACTGCTCTGCTGAATGAGGCTTCTTGTTTGGTCGTGTTGGCGGCGAGAGACTTGGTTTGAAACAAACTGCTTATCAGGTTTTGGGGTCTAGAGGTTTAGAGGTGGTTTAGAGGTTTAGAGGTGGTTTAAAGGTGGTTTAGAGGAGGTTTAGAGGTGGTTTATAGGTGGTTTAGAGGTGGTTTAGAGGTGGTTTAAAGGTGGTTTAGAGGTGGTTTAGAGGTGGTTTAGAGGTTTATATCTAAAACCATGAGGTGATTTAAGAGGTTTAGAGGTGGTTTGGAGGTTTAGAGGTGATTTATAGGTGGTTTAGAGGTTTATATCTGAAACCACGAGGTGGTTTATATGTAGTTTAGAGGTTTATAGGTGGTTTAGAGGTTTATATCTGAAACCATGAGGTGGTTTATGTGTAGTTTAGAGGTTTATAGGTGGTTTAGAGGTTTATATCTAAAACCATGAGGTGGTTTATAGGTAGTTAAGATGTTTATGTCTAATCCATGAGGAGAATGTAGTCAAGAGGTTTATAACTAAATATCTAAGTAGGAGGTTTATTCATCTAAATATATTGATATCTCCCCTCCAGACGGCGGAGGATAAGGTCCCAGTGTGGTACATCATGGACGAGTTCGGCTCCCAGGTGCAGCACGCGGACGAGGCCTCGTGCCGCCTGGCCCCCCTGTACTACCTCCAGGGGCAGATGGCCTTCTCCGTGCTCTGGCCGCTGCGGGACCTGGCCCCCGGAGGTACGGGCAGAGGGGCGCTCCCTCAGGGGGGCAGGGGCTCACAGCGGGGGGGGGGGGGGGGGGGGGGGGGGGGGGGGGGGGCAGGGGCTCACAGCGGGGGGGGGGGGCAGGGGCTCACAGCGGGGGGGGGGGGGGGGGGGGGGGGGGGGGGGGCAGGGGCTCACAGCGGGGGGGGGGGCAGGGGCTCACAGCGGGGGGGGGGGGGGCAGGGGCTCACAGACACAATTATAACGCAAATAATAATAAATAAAATATTTGATTCACTATTAGAGCATGATCATGGGAAAGTTCAGGCAGTAATTCGAAGGTACCAAGGATACATTGGTAACTCTGGGGGGAAGTGGATATGTCTGCAAGTCTGTAAGACAGGGCTGCAGTACAGTTAAACAAATCCACACAACAAAGAGGTCAGTCGGTTGGCCTGGCTCCAGTATGAGGACGCACTCACACTAGGCCATCTGTACCGTGCCCAAATATGTTTCACACCTGTACCGTGCTCAAGTATGGTAGATGTACTTGGGTCTATTCTAATTTAGGGTAAGAGAGGCTATCTTTTAAATCTTTGCAGTGACTGAATTGTGATGATAGAACTGGGAAATAGGGTGCACTGTGCATAAGATGAGTGTGTGCGACTGTGTGCATGCATGTCTTTTCCGGCTTCGGCATACTGCATGGTTATGAAGGCTTTGTGGTTGGAGGGGGGTGGGGGGGGGGGGGGGGGGGGGGGGGGGGGGGGGGGGGGGGGGGGGGGGAGGGGGGGGGGGGGGGAGGAGAGAGAGAGAGAGAGAGAGAGAGAGAGAGAGAGAGAGAGAGAGAGAGAGAGAGAGAGAGAGAGAGAGAGAGAGAGAGAGAGAGAGAGAGAGAGAGAGAGAGAGAGAGAGAGAGAGAGAGAGAGAGAGAGAGAGAGAGAGGTGTGGTGTTTGGCTTGTTGTGTAAAATGTTGTCAGCATCCGCTGTGGTTGGACGAATGTGCTTTGTGTATCTGTTCAATGATGTATCTGTCTGATCGTATTTAGATGGATGGTTAAATAATGTCACACGATCGGTCATACATTTATATAGTTGTTGATTGCGCTTCTAATTGCGCCATATTGGTGCCAATTATTGTTGTGTTTGCATTGTAATGCACAACTTCACCTCTTCTTGTTATAAAACATTGCGCATCCAAACAACGAAAGTGTGCGAAAAAAGTGTTGCTTTACGAATAGGCTACTATAGCATATCAGATTTTCAACAATTGCTGTGTGCGTGCGTGTGTTGTCATGTGTAGGCTATAGACTAATTGTTTGCATCCATGAGATATTGAAAACGGCCAACGGCCACGGCCAGATGGCCTCGTGTGAGTGCACCCTAAAACACCTCTGGATTCGTAGCTAAGGCTTGACACGGCGCCAGAGAGTGTGGGGTCATCGTTTAAATCGGAACTCGACCCGACGCCAGTTGCTCTGGGGTCAAGGCGTGCTGACCTCAACCTGGTGTTTAGATTAGTTGTTGCTGACCACATGCTTAAAGGAATTTATGACTGACCGGCCGTGCGCGGACATCTCATATGGGAAACAGCTTAGTTTGTGAGAATTAAACAGAGGCCGGGATCTTTTGACCGGCAGTGCTTTGAAAACTACCCGGCTTTGGTGTTGCCTTTTCAGCGATTAGAGTCTTACGTCAAAACTTGCTCCGGACTCCTCGATTCCTCATGATCTATTAGTTAGTTGAGGTGATAGAACTCGGTTCTTTTTCTACCACACGCCCTGAGACTCAGTGGCTCCAGTGGGAATGCAAATCTAAGCTACCTTAACCAGTTAAGGTAACCAGTTAAAGTAACCATCAGTTAGAGAGGGGAAGGGGGGTATCTAAAGGTCCAAGGGGAATGTAAACAGTTCCTTTTAGATTGACTAGTAATTATATGAACAAGGTTAATGTAAGGTTTATAATTGTTTATTATAGTTATGATTAATATTTCCACGACAAACACCAACACAATTATAACAAAAAAAAACTTATAACAACACCGACCAAGGCCGTGGCTACAAATGTACTATTTTGTAGCCACCCATTTGCCCTTTTGATGCCCGCCTCCTCCTGGTTCAGAAACCCGGACCTCCGCAGACCAGTCTGCACTGGGTCCCAGTGGGTCCCAGTAGATCTCTGAAGACAAGGCCGTGTCCTCACCGTCTCCCTCTTCCCTCCCGCAGACCAAGTCACGCGTGACTACGCGTACGGCGAGACTAGGCCCCTGGTGAGGCAGTGCCGCCTGTTGCCGTGGATACCGGCCGACCTGGAGGGGGTGAGCACGGACACGCCCGAGCCCTCGGATCTGTACTACGAGGTGAGCAGTGATTCATGAGTATTATGCCCCGTCAGCACGGGCGAAAACAATCTTTTCCTCTCCGTTTTCCTTTGATGCGTTTCAGGAATATCTCCACAAAGACGGACTCATTGCGAAAACACATCGAGCTTTAGGAACGCTGTAGTACATATTCAAGGCGCTGGTACTCCACCAAAAAAAAGTGGAGCGCATCCGGCCTTCATTCAGTCGAGGAGGAGATTAAACCTTTTAAACTGAGCAGAAATACTTTTTAATGTACAGTTAGTAATTAAATTTACCACGGGGCTGTATTTAAAGCTAAAAAAAAAATACAAATAAGAAAGTAAATAAAAAATTCAACACAACTCTAAAGTGGCCCAGCTAGTTGGGGGGCGGGGCAATGACGTCGTCGTTTGCGTTTCAGGCGTCCACATGAAACCGCATATGTCAGTTTATATTTGAATCCACCCTGAGGCCTGGTTTCAGAAAAGTGTTTTTTCCGGGAAACGGGTCGCCCGGATCCGTCTGGATGGTCGGCCCAAACGCACAAGTCTGTCACAAAGAATAAATCACAAAAGAACAGAGGCAGCATCTCCCTTGATAAGATATATGACCCTGGCTACGTCTATCACAGAGGGCCTGGCACCAGCCATCTGGTTCGACCTCGTAAGATACATAACAAAGGGAGGTGTGTTGTGTCATTTGGAGACGCACTGGCCTGTCCTTGTGGTAGAAACTATAACCGAATGCTTGTCATGTTTTCTATGTTCCTACTGCTCTGTCCATCTTATCCTTGTTTTTCTTTTAATGTTTTCTCCTTCATTTTTTTAAATGCTATACAGCAGGCTGATTAACAATGGAGCGTGTAACGGTGACCGCATGAATTTCCTACTTGGATAATAAAGTTTACCCTGACCGTGAGGTGTGTGCACGAGAACAAAAGAGAGACGGTAGAATACACCAGCATTTTCTGCAGTGCGTCTACTTCAGCGAGGTCGGTTAAGCACAGGAGAAAACCAGAAGGGGTCTTTATAAGTTCTTTGGAGATATAACTTCAATAACATAAGGTCTATGCTATCTTCTGCTGGAGGGAGAAGCTGAGAGCTCTGGCACCTCATCCTGTCCTCTGCTCTGTCCTCCGTCTTCTCTTCCTCCAATCTCATACAAAATGTAAACGAATAGCAGAGTAGCAGGAGAGGGGTAAAGGTTAATAATGTTGAGACGTCGTAAAAAACTTTATGGGCACGTTGTCGCGTGGAAGTGGGGGGACCCCCCCCCCCCCCCCCCCCCCCCCCCCCCCTTCTTGAACTCTGTCTCAACCCTGTGTACTCTACCTGTCATCACGTGCTGTTTCTCCTGAACCGTGCATGTTCCAGTCGTTACACATCTAGCCCTGCCTCCTTGGGCCCTACTGGGGGCTGGGGGGGGGGGGACTCTCCTCCCAGCGTTGGGAGGACTCTCCTCTCCTCCCAGCTGGGGGGGGGGCATCACCCCCTCTTGGTAGCTTGTGTCGTGGCAGTGCCTTTGTGAGATATTGCGTCTCGGAGTCAGATGAGACTTCTAAATGCAGAAAAGCACACAGTAGTTGTAGAAAACAACTCATTAAATATACGCATACACCAGTCTCCTCCCCACCGTGGTGGTTTATGTTTATGTTCCCGGTATACTGTGTAAAGGAGAACACCTCTCTAGCCCTTTCTTTACATTGAGCAGCACTGGTGCCTTAGGCCCCGTCCATACGTGCAAAAAACATATTTTCCCCTCCGTTTTCCTTGTCAGCGTTTCAGGAATATCTCCGTAAAGACGGACTCATTGCAAAAACGCATCAAGCTGTAGAAACGCTGTAGTACATATTCAAGGCCTATATTTTGCACTGGTTCTCTACCGAAAAAAGTATGCACATCAAGCCTGCGCGCTGTATACAAACATACGGTCGAGGAGGAGAAAGCGGTTGTTTAACCTTGTAAAAGGCAACCTTGCAACAAATACTTTTTAATGTACAGTAAGTAATTCGATTTACCACCGGGCTGTATTTAAAGCTACAAAAATAATACAAAAAGAGACGAAAGTAGACGAAAATCTAACATTGCCAGTGCCACCTGGTGGGGTGGCGATGATGTCATCGTTTGCGTATCTGGCGTCCACATGAATCCTAACACGAAATCGCAGGGGCCTAACGGCTGGTCATATCTCAGACGAGCAGGCAGTCCTGGTACCGTGCCACTGCCAGTTATGGTTTCACTATCATCAGAGATTTACCACTTCCCCGAAGCACACCGCTTCTCCTTCGTGAGCCATGACACACCCAGGCGAACAGTTCCTACTTTAACGAAAATGTCCAATTGGCCTTGGGCGATCAAAAGCATGAAACTCAGAAGCTGTTCATGGCTCCTCTGTTACAGAGGTGACTGCTGTATCCATGCTTTAGAATTCGGTTGTTTATATGTTACCTTCCCAACGGTTATCCCTACTCTTTTTCCCAATTTTTTTTTTAACTAAACTACAGCTAAAACGATGTTTACATATTGATCTGTATAATGTAGTGATATTTTGTTCCAAAAAAAAAAAGTAAATGACAAAAAATATATAATTGGGCTGTTAGATTGTGGCGTGTGTGTGGACAGCGTCTGGCTTAAGCAGCCTCGCCTGGCCCCGACGCTGGTCTGAGCGTGGGCCGCGCTAGTCGACTTAAACGGGCGCCTCCAGACCAGAACGCGGGGGTGCTGGTGAAACCGGTTTATTATTGTTACGGTTTCAAGGCGATGACACGTGACCCGGTGCTCCGTGCTGCCAGGCGGTTGATCTCTCCCTTGAGTTGGTGTCGGTCTGACTTGTTGTGACAGGTGTGCAGCCTCACCCGGCCCCATGTGTCCGATCAGACCCGATCACGTGGGGCGGGTTCAACCAACCGTCAACCACGCACGCCAACAATAAACGGTCGTGTGTTTGTTGGCATGTAGAAGTCCTCTGTCGTTGAGGAATGTTCGCACAGCGAATTACCACAACATGTGTTTTTCATTTAGTCCTTTGTACAATGTGACTCACTGAAGAAGAGGGAGTGTAGGAGTGTGTGTGTTTGTGTGTGTGTGTGTGCGTGGTTTCGGGTGAGACCTTGACGCGCCGGGATGTCCTTATCTCACTTGGGAGTCAACCGCAGGCATCCCGGTCAGAGATGGGAGAGCTCAACCCTGGGGCCCGGAGAGAAGCACCTGGCTGGTGGTTACTCCCAGGGAGCTGGCGGCGGCCTCTCAGAGTTACCGATGCCCATGTTGCCCTCCTGTCATTTGATCGCACCAGTCGGTGTGGTAGAAATTAATGAGTATATTCTATGGTAAACTATGATTATTATTAGGCCTTATATCTTAATGGTAGAAGACACACGATAGCTGTGAGTCTGGGGTCAGAACAGATGGTGGGACACATGATATGAGCAGGAAGCTATGGGATTAAGGCATGTTTACCTCAGCCTTCTTCTTTGGGTCATCATGGCTACGGGGTTAAGACCTTATTGTTGAACAAGCAACAACAAGGCTGAGTGGTTTGCGAAGCACTGCTGTGTGTGTACGACCCCATGTTCTTTTATTCCCGCTCCAAGCTCTTCCCCGTATGGTATGCGGCACCCAGAATGCATACTAGTTCTCCTCATGTGGTAGGGCCGGTCAGCCATGCATTCATTTGAGATATATTGTATAACATACGCAGCTAGTCTAAACTTTAAGTTGACGTCAGTTCACCCCTTGACCCCAGACTCTCTGGCGCCGCGTCGAGTCTCTCCTATTGAGGGGAGAGGTGGTAGTTGCTTTCCACTATTAATGTATTTATATATAGGCCTGATAATGCTCATGAAAAGTAATTGTTCATTTCTTCCATACCCTCTGCTCCCCCCCCCCCCCCCCAGGCCATTCAGAAGGAGAACAAGGAGACGTCTCCAGTGGAGATCCTGCCCTCCCCGGTTCCTGCAGACAAAGTCCTGAAGTAAGTCTTGATCTCCTGGAGGGAGACCGCGGCCTGACCATATATCACTACACATATTAATGACACACACTTTACATCACAACAATAACGCAGGTTCTGGACCAGAGATACTGGAAACTGGGAATGTCTTTCCAACTGGGAATGTCTTTCCAGCTGGGAATGTGTTAGCAACTGGGAATGTGTTAGCAACCGGGACTCCTTTTCCAACTGGGAATGTGTTACCAACTGGGAGTGTGTCGCCAACTGGGAACGTGTCACCAACTGGGAATGTCTTTCCAACTGGGAATGTTTTTCCAACTGGGAATGTCTTTCCAACTGGGAATGTCTTTCCAGCTGGGAATGTGTTAGCAACTGGGAATGTCTTTCCTACTGGGAATGTGTTGCCAACAGTGCGCTGATGAGGAGGACCTGACGTGTTCCTCTGTTCCCGGTGTTCCTCAGGGTCTTCACCGGGATGCAGCAGGTCAGAGATCACCTCACCCACCCCCGCTTCCAGATGACCGACTCTGAGGAGGACGCGGACGTGGTCTGGGCCTACGTCAGCATCAAGGACTACCGGTCAGCACCGTCAGACTCCACCACACTGACTGGGGTCATACTGTCTGTCTGTCTGGAGGTCTCTCTCTCTCTCTCTGTTGGGTGGTCTGTCTCTCTAGAGGTCTGTCTGGAGGTCTGTCTGTCTGTCTCTCTCTCTCTGGCAGTGTTGCCAGATTGGGCGGGTTCCCGCCCAATTGGGCTACTTTAGATTTCATCTCGCGGGGAAAAAATGCATTGGGCGGGTATATACATTTTGGGCTGCTTTTGCCAATATCTGGCGGTTTTTTACTAATGTGAAAACAGCACACCAAACTGTTATTTTATGGTTTAAAAACGGTACAAATACAAAACTCAGTAGGCCTATACTTCAATATACTTCACGTCGTGATGTCACATCAACAAACCGTTGTGCGCCGACGCAGAAGTCTGAGGCAAAAGCCCGCTCTCTCTCAACTCTGTTAGCGAAATAAGCATCATGCCGAAGTGGGGGAAATATAAAAAACTTTATAGAAAGGAATGGGAGACCGACCCTGAATTAAAATCGTGGATCGCGCCTGCCCCAGCAGATGACAGCAAAGCTCGTTGCAGATAGGCTATTGTAACGTTGAATTAAGAGCCCACCTCACCGGCAGTGTGTCTGCTTATAGGTCGGAATGAAGCGGCCACCGATCATTGACAGGATGGATACTTTATTCTACCGGACTCGTTCGCTTCTTCACTAGACACACACGCTACCGCTCACTCTCCTCGCTCGTCCACTCACTCGCTGACGTCACTCACACACACACCTTTCTCGCGCACACACATACGCTATTAGGACTAACGCAAAGGCAGGTGGTTGATGTTACTGCTGTTAATTCTTGGGCCTGGCACTGGGATACAGGAAGTGCATTTTTCCACATTTTCTGTGACATGCACGGTCTGTGATAATAAAATAGAACTTGCCATTTGGGCTTAATTGTTTAATACCGTAGCGTTACCGCGTAATCAGAAGGACGAGTCGATATGGTAAAATCCCCAGGGATGTTTATTATTACTCCTCAACCGGACGGAGCATAAAACATTGCAGCCATTAGAAGTAACTCTTGGCGCATATAACACTAGAACCACAACATGCATTTAATGTTTATTCAACGTTTTCCTGTGAAAAACGTTATTGGGCGGTTTTTTGCTGAAGTGGGCGGGTTTTGGAACGTGATTGGGCGGATTTAGCTCAACCAAATCTGGCAACACTGCTCTCTGGTGGTCTGTCTCTCTAGAGGTCGGTCTGGAGGTCCGTCTGTCTGTCTCTCTCTGTCTGTCTCTCTCTCTGTCTGGAGGTCTGTCTGTCTCTCTCTCTCTGTTGGGTGGTCTGTCTGTATCTCTCTGTCTGGAGGTCTGTCTGTCTCTCTCTCTCTCTGTTGGGTGGTCTATCTGTCTCTCTCTGTCTGGAGGTCTGTCTGTCTCTCTCTCTCTGTTGGGTGGTCTGTCTGTATCTCTCTCTGTCTGGAGGTCTGTCTGTCTCTCTCTCTCTGTTGGGTGGTCTGTCTGTATCTCTCTCTGTCTGGAGGTCTGTCTGTCTCTCTTTCTCTGTTGGGTGGTCTATCTGTCTCTCTCTGTCTGGAGGTCTGTCTGTCTCTCTCTCTGTCTGGAGGTCTGTCTGTCTCTCTTTCTCTGTTTGGTAGTCTGTCTGTCTGTCTTCCTGGAGGTCTGTCTTTGTGTGTGTCTCTCTATCTGTGTATGTGTGTCTATGTCTGTTTGTGTGTCTGTGTGTCTATATCTGTGTGTGTGTGTGTGTGTGTGTGTGTGTGTGTGTGTGGCAAAGCGTAAAAAAGCAACCCTGCAGATATTTGAGTAAGATGTCTATCCAATGCCGTCATGTGACAGGAAGTGGAGCGAGCAGCGGCCCCAGGTGATGCTGAACCAGTTCCCCGGGGAGTCGGTCGTCACGGTGAAGGACTGCCTCTCGGCCGTGGCCCGGCGGGCCGGGGGGGCCGGGGGTGATCAGCAGGGGGCGCCGTGGCTCCCGCGCACCTTCAACCTCCAGACGGAGCTGCCCCAGTTCATCAGGCATTACCAGCAGAGACACGAGCGGTACGACCCACACACACACACACACACACACACACACACACACACACACACACACACACACACACACACACACACACACAGTGTTAGATCCGTCGACTATACCGCCGCACTGGAGGCTGATTTAGTGAAACCTGTTACGGTTGTTAACAGGTCGGTGGGGGGGATTCGCCCAGCCCCTAACTATCGTAATTAACCAGACACCTACACCCCTTGCTTCGGCGCCCCAGCCCTGAGCATAACCCTGGTCAGGGCCGTGGCTGTGTGTGATAGCCCTCCCCTGGGATTCGTGCTGTTTGAGTGTTCTCTCCGATATAGGCCGACGTGCGACACACCGTAGTGTCAACCCGGGTTCAACCCGGGTCACTCGGTTAAGTCCCTCACAGTTTTTATGAATTTAGCTTTGGGCCTTTGGTTTATGAGCGGGTCGAGGTCCCTGGTCCCACGCGAAGGCCTGATGTTTCTTTTTAAAACCTCTTTACGTTGCCTTTTTGCCCTCTGGACACGTCAGTCACAATCAACCACTTGTATTCTGCGCCTCTTAACGCGGGGGGTCAGCTGGGTTGGCGAGTCGGTCTGCTTCGCCGGGCCGATGAGTCGACAAAGGACTCAAAGGATAAGTGAACCTACTACAGATGTAGTCAGGCAGATTTAGTTTAGGTCCAATTAACAAAATACCTTTTACAATAGAGTATAGATAATAATAAGATAAATGTAAGATAAACAAGATAAAATAATTATCAGATCTTAAGCAAACTAAAACGTACTTCGTATCCGAGTATTTGTTCAATATTGTTCAACCGTAACAGAGATCGTGTCAGGGTGCTATAAGGAAAATAAGAGGCTAGGGCAGAGTTCCTAAGATTAAATGCTATTGCTAAGTTCCCCGGACACTCTTCAGTGTACAGTTCTAAGAGCAGAAAGGCAGAAATGGGATCATACGGCCCTACCCTAAGAAGATGGTCAGCTAACTAACCCAAGAACCTGTCTGAAAAAAAACCTCTGAATCAGTCTGTCCATCGCGTGGATGGTCCTCTTTTTATGCAGAGTCCTGCTTTTGTCTACACCCAAAGAGTGGGGGCCCGATGTCATCTAGCAATCTGAGTTTTCATACATTTTCGGAACAAATGTTCCTTTATTACACATCTCTGGGTACTTTTCCTATTTCGCCCTCAGGGCGGCACATGAGCTGATGTGATGGCAAAACCATCCCATGTCACATCATGGGGCCTACAGAGACAAATGTTCTTTGTATTCCTCACAGTGGCCCTCTAATGAAGCCCATGTCTCCCCCCGTCTTTGTTCTTTACCATTGATCGCATTGACACAGGCACATCTTGAGTGCTACAAAATTTCTACATAATAAGATATTAAGCGGGCCAGTGGGTGTGGGGTTTCCACGCCACCAAGTTGAACAGATGAAATGACACAACACAGAGAGCAGTTCACATTCAGAATGGTCTGTTTACCTAGTAAACAAAACCCGGTCGGGAAAAGGGTCATCCACCTCCTTTATGTCACGGTCCAATACCTTCTACCTATCTCTTTCTCGTTGGCCCGCGCTTCCAGGCGATCACCCAGATCCTGCCTGTCCTTGGCTAGCCCTAGCCCTAGCCTCAGCCTTCTTAAAGGGACACTGTGTATTATTTTAAGTCATGTATTACCTCAAATCAACGTATTCATTCATAAATAAGTCCTCATTGGTGTAAAATTATCTCTGCCAAAAATGTCACTTATCCTCCTGAGCGAGGAATAATTAATATGTAGTTACATAGGACGGGTAAGCTTCATGGAGGCTTCCATGTTCTTCCGGTCTATGAACTGCCGAGAGGGACAAAAAGCACTACGTAGTACAGAAAATGCAAACGCGTTTTCTCTCTGAGCCAGCGTGAATGATGACTGAAATAATTCACTATCTTGCTCGAGGAATAATTACTCATACATCATTAGCTTACAATAATGATTAAATGCCGTTTGAAATTTGTTTCATTCGTGTTCAGTTCTAATAACTGATTCATCTGATTAAGCAAAGAAGTGCAAAGAGGTCCCTGCGGGCATCCATACTTGTAGTTGTTATGAAGTCTAGTCTCACGAACAATCTGTTTTTCCGGTTTTATGTAATAGCCTACGCAATTCAGAAGGGCGTTTCCTGAACGCTCTTATTTCGGTAGAAGGGAGAGGTTTATGTAAGAACACGTAGTGCTTCCGAACCTCTGAGCTGTTTTGAAGGCGGCATAACAACAAAGGAAGCAGCAGACCGAGCGAAGTGTGTGTGTGTGTGTGTGTGTGTGTGTGTGTGTGTGTGTGTGTGTGTGTGTGTGTGTGTGTGTGTGTGTGTGTGTGTGTGTGTGTGTGTGTGTGTGTGTGTGTGTGTGTGTGTGTGTGTGTGTGTGTAGCGGGGAGGACAACCACTGGATCTGTAAACCCTGGAACCTGGCCAGGGGCCTGGACACACACATCACCAGCAGCCTGGACTACATCATCAGACAGAGGGAGAGCCTTCCCAAGGTAACACACACACTCACACTCACACACTCACACACACTGTGTCTGTCTCTCTGTCCCTGTATGTCGCTAGAGGTGTCCGATAGCTGGTCTTTGTGTCCTACAGGTGGTCCTAGTGTCCTATAGGGGGTCCTAGTGTCCTATAGGGGGTCCTAGTGTCCTATAGGGGGTCTCTGTGTCCTATAGGGGGTCCTAGTGTCCTATAGGGGGTCCTAGTGTCCTACAGGGGGTCCTAGTGTCCTATAGGGGGTCCTAGTGTCCTATAGGGGGTCCTAGTGTCCTACAGGGGGTCTGGTCACCTATCGGTGGTCTCTGTCTCGTACAGGTGGTCCTAGTTTCCTACAGGTGGTCTGGTCTCCTACAGGTGGTGTGTAAGTACCTGGAGGACCCCGTGCTGTTCCACAGGGAGGAGCTGGGCCGGGTGAAGTTCGACGTCCGCTACATGCTGATGCTGCGCTCGGCCCGGCCGCTACGTCTCTACGTCTACAAGGTCTTCTGGCTGCGCTTCGCCAACAAGTGAGTCACGCACACACGCATACACACGCGCGCACACACACACACACACACGCACACACGCATACACACGCACACACACACACACACACACACACACACACACACACACACACACACACACACACACACACACACACAAACGCACATTTGCACGCAGAGACACACGCATGCACACACGCACGTGCGCTTGTGCATGCGCACACAAGCACGCACGTGCGCTTGTGCATGCGCACACAAGCACGCACGTGCGCTTGTGCATGCGCACGCACACACACACACACACACACACACACACACACACACACACACACACACACACACACACACACACACACACACACACACACACACACACACACACACACACACACACACACACACACACGCGCGCGCGCGCACGAGCGAACACCCACGCACGCACGCACGCACGCGTGAACACCCACGCACGCACGGGCGAACACACACACACGCACGCGCAAACTACCACGCACGCACGCGCGAACACACACACACGCCAGCGAACACACGCGCGAACACACCCACACACGCGAACACGCACACACACACACGCACACGCACACACGTTGTCAACCTTCCTAACACATACACCATCATTAATCCAGAACAAAGAAGCTTCTTCTTCTGCTGGAGCTGGCTCCTAGACCTCATTAACATTCTTTGATCCCCCCCGGCTGTAGTGGCACCCCCCCCCACAGTGTTGACCCCCCAGCACGGGTTAACACTCTGGGGGGGAAGGGGGGCGCAGAGGGGGCCGTAGGGAGACATCATTCATACAGGAACACAGGCGCTGTATGCGTCACATGACGCATACAGGGGGGGGGGGGGGGGAGTAAGCTGAGAAGTGAGAAGAAGAGAGAAGAAACAGAGACCCCCCCCTACCCCCCTGCGCTCCGGGAGACACAAGGACCTCTGACCCACTTTCCGGGTCGCCTTGGAAACGTGGCCTCCTCCCGCAGCTAGACCCGGAGAACATCACTTTGACTATTTTGACTACCAAAACCCCGCGGCTGTTTGTGTTCTGAGCCAATGTGCTGCCTGCCCGGCCCTAAGCCCGGTCCTTCCCCTGTCCCTTATAGGCCCTTCTCGTTGGATCACCTGGACGACTACCAGAAGCACTTCACCGTCATGAACTACGCTGAAGGTGTTCAGCTCAAACAGGTAACTGGTTCTCGCACGCATTTACAACAGCAACAACAACAGCACCACCACCAACAACCCCAACTCCAACACCAACAACAAAGCTCCGCAGCATGGCTCATACTGCAGCATGAGCTCACCCTGCATCACTGCATCGTGAGCCAACGCAGAGACAACAAAGCAACACCTCTAGCCAAGTAGTGCCCCTTGTACCGCGACGCCGTCTATTCGCATTAACATGATAATGGAACCCCCAATAGGTTAGGGCAGGGGTCGGCAACCTGCGGCTCCGGAGCCGCATGCGGCTCTTTAGCCCCTCAGCCGTGGCTCCCTGCAGTTTTCTTAAAAAAAAAAAAAAAAATATATATAATAATTATATATATATTTTTATATATATATCGTCAACTAAACGAGAGGTCGCAATGGATGCGCAATTGCGCTACCGTGAGGGGGGAGTGAATGACAAAGCTTCGTTGATTTGCAGGTGGCTAATCCCAGTAGGAGTTAAATCTTTACCTGGCATCTGGCATCAGGAAGTAGCCTAGATCCTGCCATTGGCAGGAGGCGGGACATGCCAGTGAGCCGCCAATCAGCAGCATCCACCGTTGACAGCCAATTGCACGAACGAATACTGAGCGAGAAGGGTTTACAGCATTAAAGTTCTTGTGTTGAATATTAAAGCTTCAGTACGTTATATTTTGATAATAAAGGTCCTTACAGTTTTTTCATTACTTGACTATTGTATCGCTATGCTATGCTATGCTATCTATTTGGCAGTATAAAAAATAAATAAAATAGAGAACTGTTTTCCAGTGTGAGAGCAGTCCTGAGGGTCGGGCCGTTTCGACAGCTTCAGAAACGGACTTGGGACCAAATAATAAAGACACAGCATGGCTCACAGATGGCTCACAGAGGAGGAGGGCTGTAACCCCATAACATTGTAACATTTGTGTAAACAGCAGACTGGGTATTAAGCATCACACAAGGTCGAATGAAGACACTCATACAGGAAACACATGACACTCACATGAGACGTGCAGGTTCTAACCCATAGGGAAGGTAAAAAGTACCAAATCAAGTCAAATCACGAGTGATAAATCAATAAGGTGTATCTTTTCAACTTTCACGACCTCTCTTAGTTTGTTGAAGTGTTGTTTGTCTACGACACTGTCTCCTAATAAAGTTCTGTGGGTTCCCAGGTCCACTATGATGACTTCATCCCCATGTTCGAACAGCAGTACCCCCAACACCCCTGGAGCGAGGTGGAGGTAAGGCCAGGGGCGTGCTGTCCATCCCCAGTATACCAGTAACCCTGTGTACCAGTAACCCTGTATACAGACACACAGGCAAGCCCTGTGTACTGGGGCTGTGGGAGAAATTAACCATTACTTTTGTATTAACTATGAGTATTATCAGGCCTATATACATCAGGCATAAACATTAATGGTGGAAAAGTAGAGAAACCACCTCTGGACCCAGAGCAATGGCCTCATAAGGCGCCAAGGACTTTGGGGCCCAGGCTACAGACATCCTCCCATTATTTACATTTACCAGGAGATGAGCACACACGTAAGGGAATGTAAGGCTAACTTTCCATACCGTGTAAGGCCATTTTGAACATATACCAGGACGGTCATATAACATACATGACAGCGCAGTTTGGGTGGATAAGAGGGACTGGGATCGGAGCCCCAGTCAGTGTGTCTTTTGCAAACCACATGCTCGGCTCTGTTGTACCTATTTTGTGGGTGACAATAAAGTCTCTGTCATTACTTTTTCCGGACTCCCCGATTTCTATTGCTCATAGCTAGTTGAAGTAAATTAGAGAAGTCGTTAACAAAAATTGCAACTACAGGGCCATGTCTCTCTGTCTCTGTCTCTGTCTCTCTCTCTGTCTCTCTCTCTCTCTCTCTCTCTCTCTCTCTCTCTCTCTCTCTCTCTCTCTCTCTCTCTCTCTCTCTCTCTCTCTCTCTCTCTCTATCATATTTCTATGTCTCTCTCTCTCTCTGTCTCTCTCTCTCTCTCTCTCGCTATCATATTTCTATGTCTCTATCTCTCTCTCTCTCTCTCTGTGTTTCCTGGTGCCATGCCTCTCTCTCTCTCTCTCTCTCTCTGTGTCTCTCTCTCTCTCTCTCTCTCTCTCTCTCTCTCTCTCTCTCTCTCTCTCTCTCTATCATATTCCTATGTCTCTCTCTCTCTGTGTGTCTCTGTGTCTCTCTCTCTCTCTCTCTCTCTCTCTATCATATTCCTATGTCTCTCTCTCTCTCTGTGTGTCCTGGTGCCATGCCTCTCTCTCTCTCTCTGTGTCTCTCTGTGTCTCTCTCTCTCTCTCTCTCTCTCTCTCTCTCTCTCTCTCTCTCTCTCTCTCTCTATCATATTCCTATGTCTCTCTCTCTCTCTGTGTGTCCTGGTGCCATGCCTCTCTCTCTCTCTCTGTCCCGGCAGGCAGAGCTGTTTCAGGTGTTCGGAGAGCTCTTCCAGTTAGCCGGTTCCCGCCCGGCGCCCTACGGTCTGGGGGACTACCCCTCATCCCGAGCCATCTATGCAGTGGACCTCATGCTAAAGTGGGGGACAGGGCCCAGCGGTGAGTGTGGGGGGGGGGGGGGGGGGGGGGGGTGAAAGAGGATGCGCTCTACTTATCAGCGCCATCTTCTTTCTGAAAAACTACCTAAACCCGTCGCACGAAACAGCAGGAAACCCTGCCCACCACAGCCTCGCTGTGCATTCGATGCGTACGTGTGTTTTTGTGTGTGTGTGGGTTGGGGAAAAGTGTTTCCTATTCATAATGTATCATGATATAACCTTGTTTTCAATCTTAATAGTCAAAGATTAAAAGGCATTTGTATGAGTTCTCTTTGCACCCAGAGAAAGCGCCCTTCCTCTATGCCTGAAAGGGGCTAAGGTAATCGGCATTCATGTCGCCACTGAAGCATCAAAGTATGATGCTTCGGCTCTGCCAATCTCCCGTCGATTCCTTCAGTGTTTGCACTCCCCCCCCCCCCCCCCCCCCCCCCCCCCCCCCCCCAGTGTTGTAGCAGTTGACTCTCCTCTCCCGCCTCGGCCAATCCTTATCTCTTCATGACAGCACCTCCCTCCACTTGTTTCCATTGGTGTCACTTCCCCCGGTCTGAATGTTAACCCTTTAAGACTCATTAACATTCAGGGCATTTAGCAGACTTAAGTTATGGTTGGACGTTGACACAACGCAGTGCAACATGGAACCGAAATCCAACCTTTTAGAACCATTATTTATTATTAACCTTTAGTTACCCAGGCAAGCAAATTAAGAACAAAATTCTTAATTTCAAGTGCAGCCTGAAAAGAGCTAGAAGCTCTATAAGGGAAGGTGGGAGGGGAGTGCCAAAAGTGAAAACAAGGTTACATAAATTACGCTTAGAACAATACAATATAATACAATACAATAAAACAGGTAATCAGTAGGGCATGACAAGAAGGCCTATTCAGCAAGTGCAGGAGTCAACTTTGATTTGTTGCAGATTTTGTGTGAAGACAGAGAGAGCGGGGAAGACGGGAAGTTTAAGGGTGTTTTGTAGGCTGGTCCAGTCAAAGGCTGCAGCGAACCATTCGTTCACAAATTCACAAACCGACGGCGACAACACCAGGACACAGCCAGCTCGTCTGGAGCAGTTAGGGTGAGGTGTCCTGCTCGACACTCAGCTAGGAGGAGCCGGGGATCGAACTAGCTGGGGATTACCATGGCCCTTACATCAAACACTTTGCTGGCAAGTAGTGTCTTACTGTGTGTGTGTGTGTGCGTGTGTGCGTGTGTGTGTGTGTGTGTGTGTGTGTGTGTGTGTGTGTGTGTGTGTGTGTGTGTGTGTGTGTGTGTGTGTGTGTGTGTGTGTGTGTGTGTGTGTGTGTGTGTGTGTGCGCGCGCGCGTCTCCTGATCCAGGCGAGCGTGTGATGAAGCCTCAGATCCTGGAGGTGAACTTCAGCCCCGACTGTGCACGGGCCTGCCTCTACCACCCCGACTTCTACAACCACATGTTCCAGACGCTGTTCCTGGATCAGCCCCAGGACTGCCCGGTCACCCGGATCCTCTGACCCCACACATGAACCACAATGTTGTGGTTACGGGTTTATTCAGCTGCCATCTTGGCTCTAAGCGCTAGCTGAGTGCTAGCGGAGGAACTGAATGCAGAAACCCGCATTCAGTTTGAGGTGTAAAGTAATAAAGGAGGATTTAGGTGATTAAAAAGGTCAATGTGTGTCCAGTTCTTAATAAAAACTATGAATAAAGTTTTTTTTCTTACTTTTCTTTTAAAAAGTTACTTTTGAATAACAGAAATGTGCGGTTCATAACTGAGTCTAACTGTAGGACTGAATGTTTCATCTGGAATGATCATCTCTGTGTTAACATGGGAGAGGGATTCCATCGAGCAGCCCCATGTCTGCTGGGAGATGGTTTACATGTTTCTTTGACTGGTCTTGGCTGCGGTTCGTATTACTGATGAACCCCGGCCCCCCCCCCTAAGGGCGGGGGGGGGCCGGGGCCAGGGCCAGGGGAAACTAAGTGATGGATCATCACATTAAGAAGCGTCTGCAGTAGTGTCCTGGGAAGCTTTTAGCTTGTAGCTTTTGCTTGTGTTTTCTCAGCCTCCATTCCAATGATATTGTTTGTAATTTTTCTTATGTTCGCTACATTCTCCCCTTTATTTTCTTACAATATTTAGTCTCTGTGGAAATCTCTGCTGTTGATTCAGGACCTTCAAGGACAAGTAGATTAAAAGTGTGAACAGAGATTGTGGGGGAGGAGAGAAGGATAACCAGAAAAGGAAGCTGACAGTGAAAAAAACCGTTGGTATAAAAGTTAACCCCTTGAAGTTTTATAAAGCAAGCCATCGAAGAAATCTCATATTTCTTAGAAATAAATATACATGCATGCATATATATAGATATATGTATAATATAGTTGACATATATATATATATACATATATATATAAAAAAAATAGAAGTAGCGTGAAGTTATCTGCCTCCATTTTTCGGTTTTGTTTCTTGCAAAATGTGAGACTGAACTTCTGCATGTGGACACGCCCCTTTCGAGCTCAACCAATATGGTGCGCGGCTGGCCACGCCTTCCTAACCCAGCCCCTTTAAAAAGCAGAACTCAACCTCTGATCACGGACGGTTAGGTTGGTGCCCGGCTGTGTAACCTCGCAGTCTTGCGGTGTACTTTATATGCTCCCATGGAATAACGTCGACTTCTCCACCATCTCGGACTATACTGGATTTATTATTCGACGTGGATTACTGCATTTTCAGAAGTTTTCTTTTTTTCTGATGATTGAAGAACGACGACGGACACGACAGTCGGAAGAAGCTGTAGAGACCGGGAGGACCTTGTGTAAATCACGGAGAGACCAGGCCAGGTGTGATAAAGCCCCATGATGATGTGTTGAGGGGTAATTTGCCTTTTATATGGGGCATAAAGAGCTTTATGTTGTGTGTATTAAGTGGTGCTGGTCGCTGGCATCACTCAGACAGGGTTTAATTTTAACCAGTTAAACACTTATAAGTTCAGTTTGAATTGGTCAACCACCGTTGTTCAGTACTCTAGGCGAGTGGCCCCCTTTTTTCTTGCCTCATGATAGGCCTCTGATCGTTGTAAGCACCAAACAAAAAATCACATTGTCTTGGGCCTTCACCGATCGGGGGACCTATCATGAGCCAGTAGGAAAACAATAAAATCAACATTTACTGCAGCTCATGATAGGCCCCCTGATCGTTGTAGGCCCTGGGGCTTCAGCCCAGGTAAGCCTGTGCATTAACGAAGCCTTGGTTATGGACCTATTAAAGACAGGACAGCGGACTAATTTATAGCCGCCCATTCCTATAAATACTGTGCCGTGTTCCAATATCCATGTTATCCGTACTTACAGCTTAAGTTTGAGTACCTAGGGCGTTCCGATTCAGATGTGTGGCGATGTACACTTTTCGTAATCAACGGAAGCCATCTTGGCTACGTAGCGGGAGAGGGCGAAGCCAGGCTGAGCCAAAGTCGGCGCATTTTCCACAAAGCCCGCATTTTGTAGTTTTTATAGCTTTTATAGCTGCGTTTGGTGTGAACACACAGTGAAAATTAGCGCACTTAGTGAGTGCGGATAGTTTACTTCGTTTTAGTGTTCTCATGACGACGCTGAAGTTGGCATCCGATTCGCAGCATCCGATTCGGCTTGAAAACCACTTAGAATCTTCAAATCGGTCCTGATTGAAAACTACTACACCTATACTCTTCAAATCTGGACTACATTATCACAGTGAGGCTATACATTATGTAAAACATAGTTTCAGATTTTTGAAACCTTTACTCTATTTGTGAAAATGCAATGCGGTCTGGACCCCTAAATGAGCCTGTATTGCATTTTCACAAATAGGGTAAAGGTTTCACAAATCTGAAACTATGTTTTACGTAATGTATAGCCTCACTGTGATCATTTAGTCCAGATTTGAAGAGTCTAGGTGTAGTGGTTTTCAATCAGGACCCGTTCTAATGCAGTCTGGACCCCTAAAAAGCATTAAAATGAGCCTGTATTGCATTTTCACAAATAGAAAAAAGGTTTCACAAATCTGTAACTATGTTTTATATAATGTATAGCCTCACTGTGAAAATTAAGTCCAGATTTGAAGTCTAGGTGTAGTGGTTTTCAATCAGGACCGATTTAAAGTGGACCAGCTGCTGAATCGGATGCTGCGAATCGGATGCCATCTTCAGCGTCGTGTTCTCATGGAAGTATGGATATCGGGGCACGTCTCAATGGCGCAGAGGAACATCAGAGAGATTTGCTTCCGCATAAAGGGCGCCTAGCCACTCCCTCGTGCATGACGTGCCGGATGCAGAAATATTCTCGTTAACTAGCATTGTTAGAATTGTAGCAGCATTAGCGAGAGGTCTGAGTGAGCACAGTCGCATTGTTTACCGAACATGGAAGTATAAGTTAATAACCCCCCCCGATGATTCTCTATATATGATCTTTAAATTACACTCCTCCTGCCATCTGGACAACAATTATTATTTAACAATTATTATGCCGGGCCGAAACAACATTTGTTTCACTATGACTCCTTTCAGCTGCCCACTCCTCTTTCTCCTGCAAAAAATACAGAAATAAAATGCTTAACGTGGCTTTTTGAAAATGGAAGCCTTTTTTTGATATCCAGAATTTTTTTGTGTAGATACATACCGTACCCCACTTGTATAGAGCACGTTAGTACGCCCCTTCCGGTAGACCCCTCGATTGGACCTCTGGGCGTGGAAAATAAGAATGAGAGTCAATGGAAAGAAACGTATTATTCTCTGATCCCAGTCTTTAAATGCCTTGGATTACACATTTGTTTTGTTTGGGTCCAAATAATCATTTTTCACATTTGAGTTTGACCGTTTATTGTTCAGTTAAAGGCTGTAGGGATAACACAATGAGAAAGACTACACGTCTCGTATGTGACGTCACTAGGGATGGGTCAGAATATTCAATTATTCGATTATTCGTTCCCGACGGTCAAAGTCGATTTTTAACATTTGGGCCGTTAATTTTTTTCCCATTCAAATAAACAAGAATTAAAGGACAGAACTAATGTTGGACAGGTGTCCATGGGCATTATCCTGCTTATACCATGGTCACTTGCCATAGAAAATAAATGATTACCATTCATTTATAGGGGGATTATTTGTTTATCAACACGGCGGATGTGCTAGCAGAATTATCGCCATGAGAAAATTTGTTCGACCGGTTGCCATGGTTATCTCCATGTGGTTAATTTGCAGTTGCGGTGTTAACTAATGATGTTGTCAGCTTTCTGTTGCATTAAACTGTAATCAGAAAACGCGGTTATATGATATAGACCCTGTGGTATAAAGGGTGGGACGAATTTCAAATTATAATGCGTACTCTTTATGTTGAAAGTATAGACCGTCGCGATTCAGCCTTTATACCACAGATACTATAGGACAGGGGTCACCAACCTTTTTGAGAGCTATTTCATGGGCACTGAGTCATACGAAGGGCACCCAGTTCTACACACTCTATACACTATTACTATTAATGATACTCATCTATGTAAAGACATGTTAATTAATTAAGTCATGTTAATGATTTCTCACAATAATTATCAACAATGACTTAAAGGTGGGAAAGGGTTGTTCAAGAATGAGTAGTGCTATTTTTAGAACAGGCCTGCGGGCGCCTCATGTGGTCCTTGGGGCACTGTGTTGGTGACCCCTGCTAAAGGGACTATAGGATATAACCGCGTTTTCGGATTAGTTAAATGCATTTTTTACAATTTACCAGCTCTCGTTTTCAGGGCTGAACAGACAATTTGACTAGAACTACTTTGCAGGTAGTTGTTTTTTTGCGTTTAAGATATTAAGTGATTTCTTGCCGATCATCCATGGCTGCCTTTGTGAATGTCGGCACACATCGAGTAATTGATTATTCGTTCATACCACCCACCGATTATTCAACCATGAACATTTTGAGTTATTCACATCCCTAGACGTCACGCTCCCTGCGACTGGCGTGGACAAGACCGACAATCTCCCCATCGGCATAACTGAAAGTCTACAAATGCTAGGGGTGGGCATTCGATTAAGTTGTCTTAGTCGATCGTCGGGAGAATTAACGATCAATTAGTCGATTAATCGTTAATATTTACATTAAAATAAAAAAGACAAATTACATTCAAAATGTAATTAAAATACAAATGCAGCGTGCTTTCCTCATTGGGATCTTTATTATTAGATGAACAACTCGGTAAAACCAGATCCGTTCAATAGTTATGCGCTACTCTGCTCTAAGCAACGGAGCATGCAGCTCGATGCCGGTGCTCATAAACATAACTAAAAATAAACACAACCCTAGTTTCTTCCCAAAATAATAACAATAAGAATATCAAAAAAACAATCATGTTACTTAACCAACCAGTCTACGGATTTTTGTTCAGAAAGATGAGCATGTTGACCTGCTCTGGGGTCAGACGCGACCGCAGCCTGGTGACCCTCAGTCCAGCTGGCGAAAACACCCGCTCTGAGAGGACCGACTTTGCCGTGATGCACAAATACCTCCATGCTAACTTGGCAAGGCGGGGGAACAACTTTCCACAATCCAGGGGCTCAGAAAGTTCTTTATTTCTGCTTCGCCTTGAGTGGTAGGCCTATAGTGCTCCCCAAGAAGTAATTTTTTTAAATCATAATGGTCCCACACCAGATTTCGCCGTGGCCTCGTCCGCTTCATGATTACATCGCCGTGTTCCAATATACATACTATCCGTACGTACTAGTCTAAGTTTGAGTACGTAGGGCGTTCCGATTCAGATCGGGCGGAAATAAGTGTACTGAAAACGGTCAAATCGCGAAGTGTGGCGATGTACACTTTTCGTACTCAACGGCAGCCAGCTACGTAGCGGAAGAGGGCGGAGCCAGGCTGAGCCAAAGTCGGCGCATTTTCCACATAGCCTGCATTAAGTCATTTTGTAGTTTTTATAGCTGCTAGGCGTAAGGAGTTCACCGTTCCAAGCGGGATGTTTATTGCGGGGGAGGAGCCGCAAATTTAAATATTGCTCCCGTGTGGTAAAATGTTTAATTGCACACTGCATTAGCTTAATCGTTGATAAACGTACGTAATCGACGAAATTCTTAACGATCAATTAGTCGACCGTCGATTAATCAGGCCCATCCCTAACAAATGCCCCGATTTATAATGGCTTTCACCTCTTTCGATGCTGTTATCTTCCCCTTGGAAAAAAGCGGTGAGGTGGAGCAGAGAGGTCACCATTGTGATCCTCTGTACCAGAGTGGTGGTGACGTATATCATTCGCGTTGAGAGCAGCGAGGGGCTGTAGAGCACAAAGCGGCCTCACACAAAACCTAATATCATCAAACTTCTTCGCAAATTTTTTTGTTTCCTTTGCAAGAAAAATTATATTACTCCACATATGTGTAATCGGGGGCATATAAAGACTGGGACCAGAAAATAATTACTTTCACTCCATTGAAACCCATTCATATTTTACGATCTCATAGGTCCCATGGGGGTCTACCGGAAGGGGCGGACTTACGAGCTCTATTGGAGTGAACAGGGATATCTACTTCTGGGACTCCATAAATCAAGGGACCCGTCCACAGCCCGCTTAAACAGCTGCAATACCAGGCTTGGCCGCTGAGCACTGGTGGTTTGCGGAAGTATGCACTGCTCCTGGGGGCCTGCTACTAGTGAGTGACACGCTCTGAGAACATCTGTTCCGAGTGGACTGCCCAATCGAGTTAGAACACCACTCCCGCCTCATTTTCATGTGCGGAACTCATCATGGCGGAGAAACTGTGCATTTTATTTTTTTAAAGTTGGTAAGGGCATTCATTTTAAAATATTAATTTTATCATTTTTGAAAATCTCGATGTACTATTGGATAACTACTGCCGGATATTTTGAATCCAAACTGATTTGCTCGGACTGGTTTCTTCCTGTCAGAACTGAAGTTGAACTGAAAGAGCCAGGGCGCAAAATGTTTATTTTTTCAACGTATAAGTAAATTTACTCATCATGGTCAGCATAGTAATCATAGTAATCTATACCATTTAATCAATGAAATAAGTCTCAGATTTAGAGGAAAAGGGGTAAAACCCTTAGTTTTTGCCATTCTCCCAAAACCACTGAACACTCCACTCAGCTGACCGCAGGTGGCGTTCTTTTGTTGACGTCTTGGTGCCTTATCCGAGGGGGGGAATTGACACAGCAATGAGATCTCGATCATTCTTTCCGTGTCAGAAAAGGTAAACAATGCTGTTCATGAAAAGGCATGCTAAATGTATGTCAATGTCTGCAGCAATGATATTATGTTTAAAGTTGCTTCAGGGCTAACTGGGATATATATTATTGAACAGCCAAATTTAAATTGAATTGCATCCGTTTTTGTGAATGGTTTCTTTGACAGCATGGGTGTTTTTCACTGTTTCCAGTAGTAGTGGTAGTAGTGGTAGTAGATTTCGATTCTTGAGGTCATGATCCATTTCCGACCTGATATTGGATATAGAGTATTCCCTGACTCAAAATCTAGTCTTGATTCAGTCCATATAGGGGTCTCCTTTCAGGATCTACTCTAGTCCACTGTCTTTTTTATATCATTATGTATTTATTTTTAATATACATTTACTATATTCTGATTCTAATAACAACGACAAAAGGTAGAATCTTTTTGGAATAAATAGTAATCAATGGACGTTGTGAATCGATTCATAGAAGATAAGAATCATTTAGCTAAGACCTGTTGCCCCTGCTTGAGTTTTGAAGAGTGTAGATAGGGATTTGCCCTGTCCTGCAAAAGTTTAACCTCAGTGAACTATGAAGCGAGACTCTGGTGGTAACACCATGTGTAAGGACCTCTTGAACAGTGAGAAAACCACCCTGGTGAAAGGAGAGGTTGAAAAGTGGTCTTGCCATGTCCTAAAAACTAGGCAGACACACTCTTGCTGGGTAAGAAGTTTGTGATTCTTCATTTGGACAATATGGCGTTTTCTCTTTATTTTCTTAGGCGTATCTATTTTTTTTTATTTCTTCATTGTATTTTTTGCTTTAGCTTTCTGCTTAATCTTAAACAAATTGCCCTTTCTTCAATGCATTTTTAAACTTTGCCTTTGTTTTCTTTTATTTATCTTTATTATTTAGTTAAATTTTGTTGTAGGACGATGGTTCTATGTGAAGCACTTTGGGTCTGCCTCGTGTATGAAAAGTGCTATATAAATAATGTTGCCTTGCCTACACTGAATTGTGTAGGCTGCCTTGCCACACTGTTCTACATGGAACCTGTCCCCTGGCGTCAACCAGGGAAATGCAACTAACACAAACGACACACCTCTAGGATTTCATCTATAGGATTTTGATATTCCTGAAGAGAACAGCAAAAGTATATCACTGAAAACAAGAAAACCGCTGGAAACCAATTTCTGTTCTGTTTCTTCTATTCTCCAGACCAGAGGATCGTTGCCAGCTTTAAGGTTGTGCTTCATGTCAACCCAATGCAAGCTATACCCATGCAAATCTGGAAGGGTGGCATGAACCTAGGGTGGGATCCCAACGGGGCACCCGTTCAGATGTCCCAGCCACTCACCACAGGGCAGATGAACATCAACCCATGTACCTCCATGGCCGAGCGACGTGCCGCAGGTACCGATGGCTACAATAGGATGGACTCCACTGCCACCGTTTGGGTGTCCCCTGCATCGATTCCAACGCCATACTTCCCCGCCAGTACTGTTGGACCCAAGGAACTTGCTCATAATGGGGGACGCATCCCAGCTCTGTCTCCTCCACCCTCGGAGGACCATGGGGAGTTGAGGAGGGTCCATCAGCAGCAGAGGCAGAATCCTCATGTTAGGGCAACGCATAACCTACCACCATTAGTCGAATCACACTATCAACATTCATGTTCACAGAAGGGCCAATCTAGGAGGGAGGTTTGTGAGTGGAGTAAGTCTGCTCAGAAAAACTGTAGACTGACTGGCAGCTTGGCCGGGGATGAGGACGACGGTCCAGATTCACAGTGTGGGCGCAGACGTCAAGAACTTAAATTGGGAGGAGAGATCTCTGCCTTAAAGCGGCACCAACCACTGCACTCGTTTGGACAGAGTGAGCGCCGCCCTAGTGTTCCAGCAGTAAGCACAATATCTGCATCACAGTTAGTGAGTACACATAGTCAGGATCCTTCTTCAGTTGGGAAAGAGCATTGCTCTCACATCCCTTGCCCTGCTCCACACCCAGCTCACCTTAAGCTCAAAGCAATGAGCAAAAATAAACGTTTTACTGATGCCCACATTCATGATTTCCTTATGGAAAGAGTGTCTATCATAATGGCGGGACGGACCCAAAGTGGCGGGAGCAAGGGTGCAGAACGGACACATTGTTTGAGTTCCAGTACCTTAAATGTATGCCTGCCAAGCAAGCAGAACACTGGTTCATTACATTTGAAAATGGACGAATCAGCACCCCGGCATGTCGCCTCTACCGCATCATCGGAGGAAATCTGCCTTTCTTCTGCCGGGAGTGCTGGTAGTCCAGCTCTCGACTGCAACGGGAATGAGAAGTGGTCTACTGCGTTCGGAAAAGGGATTCCAGAGAAGCAATCAGCGTTGACTCGTAATGTTTTAAAGCAAGATGGCCACTCTGAACCTAAACCAGAAAAGGACTCCACAGGTACACAAATCACGGCTTTAAATAACTCTCACACTGTATCTTTAATTGAGTGTACAGAGGAGGCCCCAGATTTTGATTTAACTAAATTAAGGGATGCAAATATCTTGTGTGAAACTGTGGACAAACCCATTTTGAACAATATATGTGTTGACGAAAAGGGGGACATTGGGGATGTCGACTATTGTAAAACAAAACTCTGTCAGGGTGCTATAGCAGAGTTTTCTACTGTGCCAATAATTAGTTACTCATTTTTTGCAATGAAAGAGCTAGTCTCCACTACAAACTCTATCCCTTGTAAAGTAACTAGCCCCGCTGAGGACATTTATGACTCCATCTTGCAGTGTTATTGGAATGGAAATAAAGATGATGTTCATGTTTTTACATCCACAGAATACCCGAAAATTATGATGCTCGCTGCGGAGGTTTGTGCAAAGAACGACAACGAGAATCCACTGATTCTCTCTGCACTCTCTGGAACAACCCCAAAGGAGTTCATAGAGCAGCGAGCTGCCTCAGAGGTTGAAAACGGTGCGACACAAGGACACAAGTACACCTCCCCATGGCTAATCGCCAACTGCCTCGAGGATCGAATCAAAGAACCAGGTGCTCTGCACCCTGTCTCGTACGTGGGTCACCCGGAGGCGCGAGAAACGGGGACTCTGAGTTTAGCGGATAATTGGCAAGCAGGGAAGACTAACACAGAAATGGACATGGCCAAATCAATACAAATGTCATGCAAAGAAGAACACTGGTTTAAAAGCCAGAGTTATGAAGACATTTCAGAAGACGACATTCAAAATGGCGAAGACATTCTGGCTCTGGATTTGCAGTCAAATAGGCTTCCCTCTGAAACCACAATTGGAAATTTGAGTGGCGCTTCCTCTAAATATTGCCCCGTCTATGAAGATATCTCTGAAACAGAAATTTCCACAGATGTATGTTTAATCATAGATGAGCCGTCGGTGAGACAACTGTCAAACAATGTCAGACAACCTATCAAATCTGGGAGTCCCACAAATGTCCCGGCCCTTTCAAAACATTTGTTTAATTCCGCGAGGCAGTCTCGTGACGGAACCTCAAATGGTGACAAAACTGGTTTGATTCCTGGTTTGTTACCTGAGGTTCATGCAGCTCGTTCTCTGCAGCAGGAAGTCATTTACATTAGTTCAGACGAGGATACAATGGACCTTTCTACTGGAGAAGATGGATCTACCGATACTGAAATTCAAGAGAAGGTGACTGAAGCCATAAGCCCCATGGTTGAAGAGGAGGATGCTGAAGAGGATTGGCTGATGATTCCGGTGGCAATAACATACCTTGCATTTGTTGAAGCGAATGTAAACCATGTCTCCCAAGCAAAAACCAAATCTAGTGGTAAAAATATGCTGCTTTCAACAACCAAAAAACCTTCGCCAACTTCTCCCATGAGGCAGTTGGAAGTGTTTGATACCCTTGATAGCTTTCTACGAGAAAAGGCTTGCCTAAATCCCTGTAGCAATAAAGATTCTCAGATTATAATTGTTTCTGATGATCTCCCTGTGCCAACACCCACAGAAGGCATCCCAGCAGAATCAAGTAATGGAAACATTGTTCTCCGGTGCAGAGAAAGATCCAGTTCATGTGACACCGAAGACAGCAGTGACTACTCGTCCTCGGAGTCCAATTGCAACTATTTAACAGTGTCCCCTCAGTGCTGGGAAGACGGAAATCTCTCCAAATCACTGAAGAAGAGGAAGAGGAAGAGGAAAACGTGTGAAAAATTATATTCTGCCAAACGGCCTCGTACAATCACATTCTCCGACGGCACGGATGACAGCTCTGTGTTCGAAGTAGAGATGGAAACGAGCCTGGAGACGGATGTACCCATGACACCTGAACCTAAAAGCAGCCCGAAAGAATCTGAAGGTGATTGCAGTTCTGTTGAATTTAAAAAAGCTCCAACAAAATGTCATGCCAAAACCGATCAAACAGCCATTCTAAAAGGACTAAAGAAACTAACCGATGAAGGAGCCAAGTTAAGACGCAGAGGTGCAAAGGGCTTGAGGTTGTCTGAATCGGAGGACGGTGGAGATGATTTCTCAGTTCTACGAATTGGACATTTGGCTGAAGGTCACAGGTATCCAGTAAAGGGGCCTCAACAAAGGGCATTCCTTGACTTGGAGATTGACCAAAAGCCCCCCTGTGTGGCTGGAGCAGAGGAGCGGGTCTCAACTAGTCATGAACTCCCAAAACCCAATCCCATAATCCCTCGCTTGTTTTTCAAGATGCCTTCTGAACAAAGTGATCCAGTGACACTGATGGCAGAATTGACCATCCCTAAGAACAAAAGAGATGACTACAGACTCTTGAGACGAACCAAGAAAAACAATCCGGTTACTTCTGCTAACGGACAACCAAAATATAAGACGAGAGTCGAGAAATTACGTTCTGAGAAACGTAAAATGCTCGATGGCCCAGAAAGTAAACAGAAAGTAAATGCATTTAATTCCGGGCAACATGTGACCTCCAATAAACCAACATCAGTTTCAAAGGACCACCTGATTATCCCAAAGCAACTGACGACGTCCACGGCAGCGCTTCAGAAGTACAAGGCTCATTCCACGGCTAGCACAGAGCCACCCAGGACGGCGTCCTCTAGTGGCCCAGAGCCACCCAGGACGGCGTCCTCTAGTGGCCCAGAGCCACCCAGGACGGCGTCCTCTAGTGGCCCAGAGCCACCCAGGACGGCGTCCTCTAGTGGCCCAGAGCCACCCAGGACGGCGTCCTCTAGTGGCCCAGAGCCACCCAGGACGGCGTCCTCTCGTGGCCCAGAGCCACCCAGGACGGCGTCCTCCAGTGGCCCAGAGCCACCCAGGACGGCGTCCTCCAGTGGCCCAGAGCCACCCAGGACGGCGTCCTCCAGTGGCCCAGTGCCACCCAGGACGGCGTCCTCCAGTGGCCCAGAGCCACCCAGGACGGCGCCCTCCAGTGGCCCAGAGCCACCCAGGACGGCGTCCTCCAGTGGCCCAGTGCCACCCAGGACGGCGTCCTCCAGTGGCCCAGAGCCACCCAGGACGGCGCCCTCCAGTGGCCCAGAGCCACCCAGGACGGCGCCCTCCAGTGGCCCAGAGCCACCCAGGACGGCGCCCTCCAGTGGCCCAGAGCCACCCAGGACGGCGCCCTCCAGTGGCCCAGAGACACCCAGGACGGCGTCCTCAGGCGGCAAAGAGACGCCCAGGACGGCGTCCTCCAGTGGCCCAGTGCCACCCAGGACGGCGTCCTCCAGTGGCCCAGAGCCACCCAGGACGGCGCCCTCCAGTGGCCCAGAGCCACCCAGGACGGCGTCCACTCGGGGCCCAGAGACACCCAGGACGGCGTCCTCAGGCGGCAAAGAGACACCCAGGACGGCGCCCTCAGGCGGCAAAGAGACACCCAGGACGGCATTCTCAGGTGACCATAACAATCAGTCCACATTGGAAACCAGTCCATACTTCAGCTGCCACTCAACCCATACCAAAAAACGAATCTCTCACTACTGTCGCAGAGCTGACGAGACAAAGGATTCCGTTCACCCGAAGCCGTCCCTTCCCACCGAAACAGCTCCCAGTTCCAGTAAAGGGCAGTTGAAATCCAGTATGATCTCAAAATCCTCTAAAACCGGAAGATATTCTATCGGTTCTAAAAGAGTCACATTCTCAGATGCTTCTGGGAGCACAAAGGAGTCGGCAAGGCAACAGATCCGCAAAGAATGGAAAGATAACTATGTCTCAACCAGAATATCACGGCGGCACAGCTCTGGGCCGGAGGACACAAGGCGACATGCTTCCTCCTCTTCCAAAAATGCTGACATTTCGGAGGAACACGATGCAGGGAAAGGTGCTGAGCTGGAACCCTGTCCCGACCCAGCCCAGCAGAAGAACAGTTGTTATACTGCGTCCACCACGTCGCTGATGAAGAGGACCAAGAATCAGGCGATGCGGTTGACTCGGGACAAACACCTCCGCGGGGGCCGCCAGGAGCGAAGTATGCAGATTCAGCCATTCATTTATTCATTTAAAGGCGGTTTTAATATGAAATAGTTTGTCTGTATTCACAAGCGGTCCCTGAAAACCTGTTGCTTGCGTTTTAATGTTTAACATCTATTAATCTTCTTGGTGGTGATTTCAGGGCATTCAGTAGGCGAGGGCTACAAGTGGTTTCAGACCCAGGAGAGCAGGAATCGTAAGTACTCATCACGTCGTCTTTTAATAAACAGACCAATGTGTTGGTATAAATAGCGTCTGTTTCAAGGTTCTGATGGTATATTTGTTCCCCTTTTTGTTTCTAGTTTCCAGAAAGCCTAGGCCGTCGAGTCCTTCCGAGGTTGAGCAGTTGAGCCAGTGGTAGCACAACCTTTTTCTACCTCGGGTTCAAAGCACTATCAAGAAAGTGTCGGTCATTTTGAAAATAAGAATCTTATTCAGTACTTGGACGTTATTTTTTGTGATTTAAATTTTATAATTGTATATACATTTTTCAATACTATAAGAGGGCCAAACTTTAATGCATAAAACTTTGTTGCCAACTTTTGTCTTAACTGTCAAAGGTGTGTTTTTTAAAACTCACTGACAATAATATATCATAAATATATTATGATATAACAACATCTTTAAAAATCTGTTCTGTCGTTTGGGCATTATACATTTTTTATTTAATTTTTTATAAACCTCACTTTTTGTAAGTGGACTTGCGATTGTTTTGCTGAAAACGCATTGAAATACGTCAATGGAAGTCCGAGCTATCTTTTACAAGGGGGGGGGGGGGGGGGGCAAAGGGAAGCTGCAAGTAGGATCTATCTTTGCAACAGCTCCAACTGAATGTATATAGTTACTCTTGACGACTACTGCACTGTGTTCCCACTACTTTTACATAGATATTTTATGTTACGTCATCGTTGTGCTGCTGTGGATGCTGCTTGATTTTTTTTCAATTAAAATATATGACATTTGTATGCAATTTGATATTCTGTTTTTATTTGGTGGGGAGTGATCCACTAACTTTTATAACCTCAATCACACAACCTGTCCTACTTCATAAATTAATCACACAACTATTCCTACTCTATAACTTAATCATACAACCTGTCCTATTCTGTAACCCGGGGATCACCAACACAGTGCCATATGAGGCACCCGCAGGCCTGTTCTAAAATAACTCATTCCTGATCAACTCTTTCCCACCTTTTTTAAGTCATTTTTGATAATTATTGTGAGAAATCATTAACATGATCAGTGTCTTCACATAGATAAGTATCATTAATCAATAATAATATATAACTAAAGGCAAACAGAGCAAATTGGTTATTTCAGAAGAGTATCAAAATGGGTGCCCTTCGTATGACTCAATACCAATGAAGTAGCTCTTATGGGAAAAATTAACCATTACTTTTTATGTTAACTGAATATTATTAGGCCTATATATCATATAGATACATTAACAGTGGAAAGTAGCTAAAACACCTGGATTCATAGGAAAGGCTTGACACGGCGCCAGAGGGTGTGGGGTCAGCGCGTGCTATGGAACTCGACACGGCACCAGAGAGTCTGGGGTCAAGGGGTACTGACCTCAACCTAATGTTTAGATTATCTGATGTTAACCTAATGCCTGAAGGAATGCATGACTGACTGGCTGTGGGCGGGCATATCATATGGAGAACAGCTTGACTTGTGAGGATAAAAAGGCCGGGATCTTATGATCGGGAGTGCTTTGCAAACGACTCGGCTTGGTTGTTGCTTGTTCTTGAAATGATTGAATTAGATTATTTTTTTACCACACTCGAGGGTTAAAAAAAGGTTGGACGCCCATGCTAAAACCTAATCAAAATAGTTTGCAAAGAGTTGCAGGCCATTCGCTTGAGTGTTTGTTCTTAGTGCACTGTAAAAACTGGACAACAATTCACTCGGGGCTCGTATCCAACCCCACCTTCACACCCCTTGCCCACTGGGGACTGGATGGGGCGATCCCGAAATGCATTGTGGTTCCGTCGGCTCCATCTCTTGCGGTCAGAAGTTTACATTTTTTTAACTTTTCAGGCTGCGTCGGATCCGTCCGCCAGTCAGATCGTGGCTGCGTCTGGCTCCGTCAGCAAATACCACTCCCCCATCCGTCAGAAGCGCCTTCCGTCGTTCGTTGACGGACGGATGAAGTGGGCAAGCTGCGTCATGTCCAAGCTTGTTCCTGGGTCATTGTCTATTGTCTCATGTTTTCATCGTGTAAAATTCAACCGGTTCTGCACGGTTCAAGAGGCGACCCCGTCACATTTGGCCAGTTTCCTGTTTTGCTTGGCCCTCTCCGTTTTCCCCGCTTCCTGACCACCCCTGACAACGTCCATTGATTACTATTTATTCCAAAAAGATTCTACCTTTTGTCGTTATTAGAATCAGAATGTAGTAAATGTATATTAAAAATAAATACATAATGATATAAAAAACACACAGTGGACTAGAGTAGATCCTGAAAGGAGACCCCTATATGGACTGAATCAAGACTAGATTTTGAGTCAGGGAATACTCTATATCCAATATCAGGTCGGAAATGGATCAGGAATGCATTCAAAAATGATTATTTCTGGCATAATTTGGAGACATAATACACAGAATGACCAGATACAAATCAGATATTTTTAATCAAAGTTTAGTCGATTCATCTAGTTACCATGATCAGATGTAAGTGATTTCAAAAGGGAGACACATTCACAATCATCTTCGAAAGGCTGTCGTTTTAAACCAATTAAAATTCCTACAGACATGAGCAATACAATCTAAGCATACAGTTATTGGCGTGGATGTGTGTCTGTACAGTGTCTGTAGAGGTGAGTGGGGTGTGTGTGTGTGTGTGTGTGTCAGTCAGTCTGTACAGTGTCTGTAGAAGTGAAAGGTGTGTGTGCGTGCGTGCGTGCGTGCGTGTGCGTGTGTGTCAGTAGGTGCAGTGTCTGGAACCGAAAGCTGTGTGTGTGTGTGTGTGTGTCAGTAGGTGCAGTGTCTGTAGAAGTGGAAGTGGTAGTCTGTGAAGAGGGCCCCGGCTGAGTGGCGGTCAGTACTGCAGTCCGCTTGGCCCTTGAGAGGAGGAGGAGTTTGAGTGAATATCACCCGTCCACAAGGAATATAGAGCATTCATGTGTTCATTTGTGTTTGGTTCTGCAACAGCAGGGCCTTAATGTTACGATGTTCTGGGGTCTCATTTGGTGTTAGTGACATATATTAGTGTGTATTAGTACTATTTGTTTAGGTGTTAGTTTGTTTTTTTGTGTAGTAGTAGTGGTTGCATCTAAATATATTTAAATTGTTAGTAATAGTCTGTTGTGCGTTAGTAGTCAGTTGTGTGCAAGTAGTCTGTTGTAAGTAGTCAGTTGTGTGTTAGTAATAGTCTGTTGTGTGTTACTACTTGTAGTGGTGCTACAGTATGTTTGGGTTCTTACCGCCACAGTGGACCTGAAGTGATAGGAGCTGTGATGTAGACGAGCCACGTGGAGAGGCCACTCATGGACGCCCTGGAGACACACACACACACACACACACACACACACACACACACACACACACAGGAAGTGGATGGAGACACACGCACCGATGAAGAGGCACAAAGCTGTCATACTGTGGGTGTGTTCAGCCCATGACCTATGCTGTGGGCGAGCATATCATAGGGAGAACAGCTTGATTTGTGAGAATAAAAAGGCCGGGATCATATGATCGGGAGTGCTTTGCAAATTACTCAGATTTGTTGTTGCTTGTTCAACAATAAAGTCTTATGTCATACTTGCTCCGGACTCCGGATTTCTCATGCTCTCTTAGTAAGTTGAAGTGATAGAAATCAGATTTTTTCTACTACATTACCTAGGTGTTGGAGGGGTATCGGGTGCCTGTCACCATGTCCATGTCCAGCAGAAGCGTGCAGGACGCAGACTCCTCCACCTCACATAGGTGCACCACCAGCAGCTCTGTGGAGCTGGTGGGAGAGAGAGGGACAGGGTTTAGGGGGGGCAGCTGCATCCTCTACATGACTGGAAACAGCAAAGGACAACAACCTGAGGGGAACCCTTGTGTCATCACACTAATGGAAAAATACTACTTTCACATTCTGTTTCTCTGACTGCCATTTGTATGGTATGAGATGCTCAGTTGAAGCCAGGGCTCCAACTGATTAGGCCTGGCTACTTCCCACTATAATACATCCTGAGGAAGTTAATCGATAGTTTACCATCTGGTTAACCAATACTATAGTTTTACTACATCCTGACAACACTCAAAGCTCTGAGAGAGACTAAGTGCAAACTCCCATCTTAGGCCTCGGATGATTGAATGTTAGGCCTTGGTTTGTTTTATGTTCGTTGTATGATTGTTGTATGTTATTGTATCTTTATAACTTAATTAAATTAGCATACTTGTTATAAGTTCGGATGGCTTTTTATTCCAAACAGGAATAAAGGAGCCCCTTCATTCTCCTCATGTAGCTGGCCCCAGGGTGACCGACCGGGGACCGCTGAAGCTGTAATCTCTATCCAGCTAACCTCATTCTAACCCTAACCCTCACTTATAATGACTCATATGTTAAGGTTAACTAGTTAATACCACAGTCAGAGACAAACATCATCTGCTTCATGAATGTATTCCACAATCACACACTTGAAGTGTTACGCCGCCTCCTGATACACGGTCCAACACCTCCATCTAGTGGTCGCTTGACGCCACTGGCCCTCATCCTCCCGACACACCTGCCATCAATCCACAATCTCCACTCCCTACTTCAGCCTGGGATGTCCATTCAGCCGGCGCCAGTTCGACGTTTGCTACTGCTCAGTTCGTATCGGTCCTACAAGCACTCTACCAAGATCTGCTCGTTCTCCCTGTTTCCCTAGTAACCCCCTTTCCTCTCCTATAGTTCTCCGTCCGTCACCCTGCTTACCTGTTGCAGGGTCAGGCGGGCGGGACTCACTTCATCAGGAGGCTGATGTCCCATGTTCAGCGGGACGTACTGGCTGATGGGGACCTTGAAGCTGACCCGTCCCGGTCTGGGGAGCAGAACACACACAGTCTGAACCGGGTGGCGGGGCGATGAGGGCCGCCCCCTCACACTCCGCAAAATATGGGTTTTGTATCGTCATTAATAATTATTATTTATACGTTAGAGAGGCAGAGTGAGCATTAAAGCGACGTTAGTTAGCCGGTATTGTGTTAAACGTAGTTAGATAGTTAGCTGTTGTGAGCCCGGAGCATGGACCTATTAAAGAAAGGACAGCAGATTAAAAAATTGGCGCCCATTCTTTCCTATGAAAACTGCTCAATGGCGCAGGGCAACATCAAGGAGAAAATTGCTTCCGCATCATGGGCGCCTATCCACGCCCTAGTGCATGACGTGCCGTATGCAGAAATATTCTCGTTTTCTAGCATTGTTAGCATTGTAGCATCATAATTGAGAGGTCGCATTGTTTACCGACCATGGAAGTATAAGTTACTAACCCCCCCAATGATTCTATACATGTGATCTTTAAATTACACACCTCCTGCCACCTGGGCAACAATTATTATTTAACAATTATTCTTTATATTATAATTTTTGATTAGTTTGTCCCTTTTTGACCAGAAATCATAGTTACCACTCGAGACTAACAAGAGAAGTTTACGGAGCTGTGCACTGAGCCCTCTCGGAGGCCGGGCCAAAACAACATTTGTTTCACTACGACTCCTTTCAGCTGCCCTCCCCTCCGCCTGCGAACAACGGCTAATAAAACGTCTAGAGCTGTCAAGCGATTAAAATATTTAATCGTGATTAATCGCATAATGTCATAGTTAACTCACGATTAATCGCAAATTGTTTTTCTATGCTAAATATCCCTTGATTTTTTTGTCCCATAATTCTTCTCATTTTAATTCTCTTATCAACATGGTGAAGTGCATCGGCTTGCCTTGTGCAAATATTTTTTTATTGATAACAACATTGGCATATACTGATCAAAAAAGGACGATACAAAAAAAGAGCCTATAGTGCAATTAAACGACTGCTTTGAACAAATGTCATTTGAACATAGCAGTCAGGCTACTGCTTCTTTGTTTTGAGCCAAAGAAAAAATAAAAAAAATCTTTTTTTATTTTTTAAATAAAATAATTGCGTTAAAGGGACTCTGACCTTTGTTGCATTTGAGAATTACAGCACATTCAAATCATCCCGCCTTCCTCCAATGCCCCACCCCCTAAGCGTACAAAACTAAGCGTTATTTTGAGTACTGTACTGTAATAGTGAGTACTGTAACGACCTCGCCGGTGACATAATGATGTCGAGTCATTAGTAGTTGAAGGTAGTTTTAATGAACCAAAACCAGGTCACTGAAACCCGTAACATTGTAACCAACGGCAGAAAACCGACACAAAACAAACCCCAGTTACCCCGGCAACCCCCAACACGGTCTCACTCGCGTGCAGGCCCCCACCCTCCTGTTCTTCCAAGGCCCTCCCCCAGCTGACCTAATGATTCGCCCCCACGCTGATTGACAAGAAGAACATTACAATACATACACATAGAACAACTGGCATAGCGGACAACGAAATATAATGTAACACATAACACACAAACTATTTAACTGTCCCAGGGTCGCTACAGTACAAAAGTTCTAGACTCCCATGGGTTATGTTTAGACTCCCATGGGTTATGTTTAGACTCCCATGGGTTATGTTTAGACTCCCAGGGGTCATAATATCTACCAGGGGTCTAGTAAACAAGAAGTCCGAAGAAGACGCGTCTGAGTCCGAAATGGGTCCCGTAATAAGACTGAGTGGTGCGGTTGGGTGCCAACGTTCTGGAGGTCTTCCTGTAGCTCCAGAGTAGCGGGACAACGTCGCGTCTGAGTCCGAAATGGGTCCCGTAATCGGACTGAGTGGTGCGGTTGGGTGCCAACGTTCTGGAGGTCTTCCTGTAGCTCCAGAGTAGCGGGACAACGTCGCGTCTGAGTCCGAAATGGGTCCCGTAATCGGACTGAGTGGTGCGGTTGGGTGCCAACGGTCTGGAGGTCTTCCAGTAGCTCCAGAGTAGCGGGACAACGTCGCGTCTGAGTCCGAAATGGGTCCCCTAATCGGACTGAGTGGTGCGGTTGGTTGCCAACGGTCTGGAGGTCCTGAGAATCATCCAGGGGAGCGGGACCACTTGGCTTCTGAGGCCGAATCGGGTCCCCTTGTCGGACTGAATGGTGCAGTTGGTGGCCAACAGTCTGGAGGTCTTCCTGAGGCTCCAGAGGAGGGTAACTCTGTGAGTCTGAGTCCGAGATGAGTCCCCTAATCGGACTGAATGGTGCAGTTTCAGTACGCCGTGGACCACTTTGGTCTGCCATCGTCAGTCGCTACGGTCGCTACTCGCTACTGCCTGCCGTGGAATCAAAACAAACCCTCTAGTTGAGGACGCGCCTTGATGACGCGGGCCCGAATGCGCCACAAGAAGCAGACGGAAAACCTTATATATCCATGCAGCAAACAGACAGGTCTGTCGGCCAATAAGGTCATTCGGTCCGAAGAATTTTATTGGTTGAAGTTTTCACTAAATATTATGAGAGTAAAATAAATGTTTGTTTTTACTCCTGGTGGGTCTGTCTTGCATATTAGAGTGTTATTACCTTATTAATACCAATTTAACCTTATCCAAAAAAAGTGTAAAAATGCAACAAAGGTAAGAGTCCCTTTAATCGCGCGATAAAATTGTTAACGCCGTTAAAATTGGTTTGCGTTAACGCCGTTAATAACGCGTTTAACTGACAGCTCCAGTATAAACGTATATCTATAAAGATAATTATGAGCCTTTGATTGATATCCAGAATATGCAGGATACACATTCCTGTTCCCCACTTGTATTTGAGTGAACAGGGATATCTACTTCCCGTCCACAGCCCCCGAAAGGATTGCCACCTTGTTGTGATCTGGGGGCTTGCGTGCCTCAATGACCCCAAGAGCTATACCGACAGGAGCTTCTCCAACAGCAGAAATCAGAAATTACAACCTGCATATTCTCTGAATAAGTGAGAGTAGGTTGACAGGAACAGGCAGACACAAAACCAACACAGGAGAGACTGTCCTGTACTCCGGAAGGGATGACAACCAACATCATGAAGGGGAAGCCGTCATCCTTAAAAAATGAATGGAGAAATGTCTGATGGAATGGAGACCTGTAAACAAGCAGACTCATGAAAGTCAGATTGTGGGGGAAACACATTAACATCACACCAACAAATGACAGTGATTAAATAAACAAGGTAGGACATATTCTATGATCAGCTCCAAGCAGAATTAGAAGAAACTCCACATGATATGAAGATAATAATGGGCGATTTAAATGCAAAAGTAGGCAGCAATAACAAAAACTAGGACAGGGCCATGGGGAGGGAGGGCTGTGGCATCATGAATGAAAATGGAGAGAGGCTGTTAGAGTTATGTACCACTTACAACCTTGTCATCGGAGGTTCACTATTCCCACATACCGACATCCACAAACTCACCTGGGGCCTCATGTACTAAGGTTGCGTACGCACAAAAACGTGGCGTACGTCCTTTTCCACGCTCACGTTCAGATGTACAAAACGTGAAATGACCGTAAAAATGTGCGGTCCCCACTCCAGTTCCAGAGCTGTCGTACGCACGTTTCTACAGCTATTGTTCCTTTGGCGACACTTAGAGGTGACGCTGGGAAACTGGGAAAAAAGGTGAAAACCATGACTCATCAGAGTGATTTGCACATCAGAGACACACTAATGAACGATTAACACACCTTGCAATTATATGGGTGGCTATAAAAGCATGCGCAATGGATGAAGATTTTTTTTTAAAAATGGCTGCGTTAGCGTTGTTAGAGGACATCGCAAATGGTCAAATCCGAAGGGAACGTATATTTAGGGAACGCAAGGACTTACTCGCAAATGATGATGATTGGCTCATGAGCCGATTTCGTTTCCCCAGGCCAGTATTACTGGAGCTGCGCGCAGAGCTGCGGCCGGCCCTAGAGCGCCACACAGCCAGGAGCCAGGGGTTGTCCGTGCCCACACAGGTGCTGACCACGCTGGGGTTCCTGGCAACAGGGGCCTTCCAGCGGGAGCTGGCCGATCGGTCAGGAGTGTGCCAGTCCACCCTGAGCCGAGCCATGCCAGCTGTGTGGGACGGAATCATCATATGAGATTAATATGAGTCCAGACCGGCCTCATATGCATTAATGCATTAATATGAGATAATTAATGCATTCAAAGCCGAGCCACGCCGCCTTGCCCTGTGAATTCAGTTGCAGCACAAATATAGCAGCAAATACGTTACATTCTTAACCCAGCAGCGGTGTTGTTCAGATACTGATTAAATGGGTTTGTTAACCATGCGTAATAGTATGGCTCCATGAGTATGCGCACACGTTCTATGTGTTCTTCATCTCTGGGCACTGCGTCCCTTTATGTTTTGCAGCGGTTGCATTTGTTCTCTGTTAAAATACATTGTTAATGTATTATTTTGGAGTGGTGTCACCGATCAAAGCGGCCACTCTCAAATCGAAGGGGGAGAGTTCCCCCACTCCCGTCCCCCCTCCTGTTGCGGTCACGCTTCGGCGGTGGGCAGAAACCCTCCGCTTCACCTCCACCTTGAGGTCTGACCACTTTTTTGTTATTTCAGAGTGTGTGCGCTGCTGAGACCCTACTGCATTGACGGCCTCGCAAACACGCTCCCACTCACTTCTCTTTTGTTTTGCATTTATCCCTGTTGACAGGGTTCCAAATAGCATATGCTTGCGCATTTCTACCTCGTGGAGCAAAATCTCGAGCTCGGACTCCGTGAAGTTTCGTTTTTTGCCTCTGTTCATGGTGCCAGGTGATCGGATTAAGAGGTGAATCTCAGGTCCAGAGGCCTATTTAAATGAAATTGCATATTTAAATGAGGGCGTGGACAGGGAGGAGTTTGGCACCTCGGCATATGCGCTCAATTCCACGTTGATTGAGATGTACAAAAGAAACGTGCTTGGATCCATGCGTTCGCACACTTTGATACATCTGAATTTATTTGTGCGTAAGACAGTTTCTGGGTTTTGGCGTACGCCAAGTTTCAGTATGAAATCCACGCAAGTCTTAGTACATGAGGCCCCTGGGGTCTCATTTATAACCGTTGCGTACGCACAAAACGGGGCTGAAAGTTGCGTACGTGACTTTCCACGCCAAGGTTGTGATCTATAAAAAAACAACTTGACGGGAAAATGTGCGCAGCCCTAAGCAAACTCTGACCCATGCGTACGCATGGTTTGGAGGAAAAGGAGAATTAGAGACACAGATGGTGTGGTAGTGAACTGAAGTCAGACCGAAGAATTGTAGAGTGAGAAGAACGATTATGTTATATCATCGCCATTCATAAATTTAATTTCAACCCGTATCATGCGTTAAATCCTAATCAGAATAATTTAAGTCAACTGCGTTATTTCTCAGTTATAACTCCAGAAACATCTCCTTAGAATAGAAATAAAAAAAAATCTCTATATTTAATCCCGTCACTCCATACTGTCCACTGACGGCGCGACTGCATGGAATAAAGCATCTGTCCAACATGTGGCAACAACATAATATTTTTATGTGACACTGTAAACACATAATCAAATGTCAATCAAGTCAATTAAAAAGTGTGGAAAACCAAGCCACACTCCTCATCACAATCGTTGTCCGTTACTCTTGATGCTTTTCATGACAAATCAGGCATTAAAAAGGGGTTATGTTCAAGAACATTTTACGTGGGTGATTACAAACTGATTATCCAAGGTGTTCTCGGTCAGTCTTATTACCGTAACCCTATAAATGCAGAGGTGAGCGCCGTGGTAATGCGGCACCATATGGCACTTCTGGCGGACCATGCAAATGGAAGGATTCGGAGGGAGAGGGTATTTAGGGACCATAACGATTTATTGGTAGGCTACATAAAAATATGTAACTCAATGTCTTTTTTAATTCTGGGACTGTGCGCTCCATGCTACTGACAGAGTTCACTGCTGCAGCAACATGCCACTCACTCTGCTTTTTGTTGTTGGCGATCCCCAATCACGTGACCGCCGAACAAAACTACCTTTCGGGCCTTCATCTGACCCACAAGTGTCTCCACTTCAACCTCCGTGAAATTTAGCTTTTTTGCTTTTCTCAGTACTTCTGCCATTGTTTCCGACAAGACATAATACTTGCATCTGAGTCTGTTTTATATGCAGATCGAATTCATGTGGTCATTTGCATTGACCATTTATGGTTAAAAAGGGGCGTGTACAGGGCGGAACGTGAAGCTGATTCAGCTGCGCACACTTGTAGGCACTCTGTGATTTATAAAGCAAAGATTGCGTACGGTGTGCGTACGCAGGGTTTTATAAATCAGAATATTTCTTGGCGCACGCAAAACTTGGCTTCTGGGCGTACGCACATTTTTAGTAACGATCCCATGCACAGTTTTATAAATGAGACCCCTGGTGTTCCCCCAATGGAAGAGGCACGAACTAGAGATAGACCGATATGGTTTTTCAGGGCCGATACCGATACAGATTATTAGTAGTCAAGGGGGCCGATAACCGATATTCTGAGCCGATATTAATTTACAGAAAAAGGGAAAATATTGGCGTCAAAATTTTGAATAATACAAACTCCAAAACTTAACGTCATTTAAATGCCTATAAGCATATGTTTAATAAACACAAAAGCTTATCAGATTTGCAACATAACACCATTTAAACAAATAAATGGCTCCCTAAAATGTTCCTGAACTGAACTGAGATGTTAATCTTTTACAACTGAAATTTTAAATAAATAAATAGTTCCCTAGTTAAACAGCCATTATTGCCAGACAGTTTTCTCTCAGACAGACAGTGCTTTGCTGTCAGTTTCTCATGTGGCGCGCACACACACACACTCACACTCACACTCACACTCACACTCACACTCACACTCACACTCACACTCACACACACTCACACAATTCTCTAGCCATCTCCTCATCGTGCTTCCCTGTAATAAAACTAAATGAATTTCTCTCTCTCACGCACACACACACACTTCTTACTTGTATCACTGACTATTTCCCTATCAATATTATCAGGAACTTTGTTTCAAGTGATTAAACCGTTTAAAAACACTATATAGCCTACAGCATATTCACTTCAATAATCAGTGTTTATCATAGGAACAGACAGCTGCTGCTAACGTATTGGGCCTAACAGTAACGTTAGTAGTCGTGAGTTGTAGAGGCTAACGTTACGCTAAAAGCTAATCAGCCTTCACCTTAAAGCCGGGTTCGAGGGGCTCCATGGTTACGCAGTTGGATAGAGCATTACACAGTTGTAGAAGTATAACCACCGCTTAACGTGCTTCCCAGGAGATGGAGGCAGCACTCCGTTGCATCAGCCCAGCCAGTCCCTCCTCCTTGAACACTCAGCTCCCCTGGGTTGAATATGCCCACAACACCCTAGTCAAAGCATCCTCTGGTTTGTCCCCGTTCATGGCGTCGCTGGGGAACCAGCCACCTCTGTTCCCTGAGTTAGAGGAGGATCGTGCTTCCCTGTAGTAGTTGTGAGTTGTAGAGGAGTGGGATGTTTATTACAATTTCGCGAGAGTCTGCTGCCTAAACTTACCTCGAAACCAAACCAGACTATGCAACCTTGTTTCAGGTGATTAACGGACTGCGAGCGAGCAGACTATCACAGACTATTTCCATATGGAAATAGTCTGTGATAGTAGAAGTCTTTGTGCGAGGGAGAGAGTAAAAACTTAATAAACTCAATTCAGTCCAGAGCATGTTTCGCTAACGTCAATGGGCTCACAGTAATGTTACTAGTAGTTGTGAGTTGGAGAGGAGTGGGATGTTTATTACAATTTCGCGAGAGTCTGCTGCCTAAACTTACCTCGAAACCAAACCAGACAAAACCTTTTCACCTCTCCGCCGTGTGTGTGAGAGCACTCTGCATGCACAGCTTTCACTGCTGAAGTAATACAAGAGCTGTGCAATTACTTGCTCGGACATACCAAGAAAGTAGAGAGACCAGCATTACCAGAAGGCGGTGGAGATGGATTGGACACATCATGTGAAAAGAACAGGATTACATCACAAGAATCGCCCTACACTGGACACCTGAAGGCAAGCGAAAGAGAGGACAACCCTAAGAAACCTGGCATCGAACAGTGGAGAAAGAACTGAAAGCCATGAAGCAGACCTGGAGTTCTATCCAAAAGCTCGCCCAAAACAGACAGGAGTGGAGATCCTTTGTTGCTGCCCTACATGCCAGTAGGCATAAAGGGCAGTAAGATAGGATAAAATAAGTCCACAGCCCACTAAAACAGCTGCAATACCAGACTTGGCCGCTGAGCACTGGTATATTGCGGAAGTATGCACTGCTCCTTTGGGCTTGGCTCGGGACCACACCTTGACGCACCTAGCCCCGAGCTTCCCTGCGCTCAATGAAGGGCAGGATTTCCGCATTAGGCAGCATTACCTTACATGGATTTTATTGAAGTACTGAACAGCCCTGAATAACAGTATATATCTTCACAGCAACGTCGCATGCGGCTGCCTTCACACGCACGCGCCAGTTGGTGACTAGGATATAGAGCGCACCCAGGACATTCTTCACCTTCCTTTACTCAGATCTAGCTTATCGTAAGCAGATGCAAGACCGACCACCCACAACTCTCCCAGCCTTCCCACACACGGTAAGTGGCGCATGATACAAAAGGGTTGATGGTGACTAGTCCGGAGAGTGAGGCAATACGAATAGGTTCAGCCTTGTTCCCCGCTTCGTGGCCCACAGGGACTGGGGGTAAGAGACACCCCAGAGTTTGATCGAAAGGCGAATAGCCTAAAGTTAGTTTAACCTCAGAGGGGCTTAACCGAGAGACCTTTGTTGGACACATAGACCAGAGTCTTCCTCCACAATTTAAATGTTTAACAATTCACTAGATGTCATTCAAGACTGTCAAGAAAAGCAATAAGTATTATTCTGTAAAATGAACGGGGGGGGGATAAGGACTCCTTTTACCGATTAAACAATCGTTTACGATTCATTTGACGATTTATTTTTCACAAATCAAATGTTTACCCCCTGGATTGACAGTTCCAATCATACTAAAACATATTCCCCGCTGGGTGGTTCAAACGAATAAATATTTAGTTTCATATCCAGTTCTCTGAATTCTACTCAAACTCATTTCCTCCACCAAACCAGAAGTAAAACTCACAGTCTCTGGGGAACTTGAGCTGGTCATGCAGCTTCCGTCCATCCTCTGGTTAAACACGGGGCACATGAACACACAGATAGCAGAGGGTTAAACCAGAACTCAGAATTTAATCCTTATACTCTGTTCTCAGGCATTCACACTGTCCTCTGAGTAGTGTCATGTGTACAGATTATGGTAATAACCATGTCATTATGTACTCACGTAACGCGTTCATCATGACTTGTGAAATCACGGAAGAATTTCTAAAGGAAATCTGTAATTATTATCTTGCGTGTATGCTATACATATCCAAAAAAGTGTTGAGTCATACATTGAGTACATTGAGCAGGACTCTCCCGTAGACTAAGGTGACCAGATTTCTGAGACAAAAACCGGTGACATTTTCTGTTCAGAGGCGTAAAAACCTCCAAAACATGTAGTGTTTTTGTCTTTGTCTCTCACCTCCCAGACAGGGGTCCTTGGTCGGAGATTCGGTGCTGGTGATTGAAGTTTTGTTCGTGTCGCTGTGAATGGAGGTGTTGGTCCCTAAACCACATCAGAGTTTTGTTTGTCACCAAATTCTGTTTGTAAACATATACAAATTCTGTACAAAACTACTGCAACACCTCGTCGCAGTACTGCAGACCCCAGAAGCTCACGTCCGGGGGCCAGTGATTTAAGGGGGGGTTGGTCGCTGGAATGGGCTGGGGGATGGTTTTAATGAGTGTGAAGATAACTAGTGAAGGAAACCCAGGCCTAACCCAGCTGGAATTTAATTGATGTGTGTCCCTGCGTGTTATTTCCAGTCTACCGCCTGCATATCAGTAGCAGACTGGTAAATCGAGTCCTGTGTTTGTATTTGGTCTGATCTCACATAAGAGCAGAATTGAGAATAAGTAGTTCAACTTTAAGTATGCAGCACTTTTCCCAACAGCAGTCACATAATGTGATTCCACTTAAAAAATCAAGGGCAATAATAAATACTATTGGCCAGAAAAAATTTTTTGGGGGAGAATAACAGGCAATCAATAAGCCTCATTGTATATACAAGAGTAGGTAAACTGGTTTTGAAATGCCTCTGATTTTCCGGGACGCCCTCTAGAAGTGAACACGTGCTACTACAGGCATGTGGACCTCTGATTGGCTGATAGGGTTATCCTGTCCCCTGCTGTAGAGGCTGATGACACACCTGTCCTCCACTTAGTAAAGGTGAAGTTAACTCAGTTGACTAAACGGAGGACAGGTGACCCCGTCAGCCAATCAGAGGATGGTATGCCTGCAGGAGCCCGTGTTTTAGCCAATGGGGGGAGTCCTCTAATACTAACCCCTCCCCATGGGGGGGGTTAGGTTGTGGGGGAGAAGACGGAGGAGAGGGAGGCCAGCAGACCTGGGGTTGAAGCAGCGGTGGTCCCAACAGGAAACGCATTGCCACTGTCCAGGGAGGTCATCACAAACACACACAAAGACACACACTCACACACACATACCCATACACACATAAACACATAAAAACATAAGAAACAGGAGTAAAGAAACAGCATTAGTAGTGCAGTCTGTTAATCTCCTAATCTTTTTCGAATGTGATGGTTTTTTAGGGTGCACTCACACTAGGCCATCTGGCCGTGGCTTTTTCACACCTAACCGTGCTCAAATCTGCCAGTGTGAGTGTGGCCAGTCTGGCCAGGCCAGGCCAATTTGGCCACCTGGGGGAGGTGTGCTGCTACGGTACGGGTCGCTACGGTATGGCAAGCCATCCCCGCCAGAAAACGGCATCATTTAGTCGCGTATCACCTTCATTACACCGTAAAAAATGCTGTAAAATGTAGAAAAACTGCGTATTTTACAGAGTAGCCTACGAAAAGAATAGACTAATATGAATGCTTCAAATATTAAAACACGATTGATTAGGCCTAGGCCGACATATGCTGTCCTAATCAGCAACGCACCGTGCGTACATTTATCACAGCATTTTCCCCCAGAGAGACAGACAGACACTTTATTTACCCCAAACTAACTTTCATAATCCAGCAGGTTACACAATACAAATAACTCTTACACAAATACAGACACACAATAGGCTAATACAGCGCCCATCTCAGCAAAAGGTAAAATGTAAAAAGAAGATATAAGCTAAATTTAAAATACAGATGCTGTAGCCTACATAAAAATACAGATGCCTCATGAAATATGAAAATAGGATACAATGTTTAAATATGCAAAACTAGGATATAACTAGGCTATAATGAGAATACTTGGTTATAGCTGTGCAATGACTATCCTCCTAAATTAAATTAGTTATATGGAAAGATTTTTGTCTTTGGAATGATCCTGTCACTTTAGTGCCACACATTGTGTGTGTCAGTAAAGTGATGAGGTAGGAGACTCCGTGAATGGTTCGTTCTTTGAATATTCCGATTTAAAACAAAATCAGAAAAAACAATTAACAGTATTGTTTTTTGGTTTTTCTGATTTGGTTTTGAAACTGAAAAAGGGCAAAAGGAATAAACAAATAAACGTTATGTGTTTGTGTGTTTTGTGTGTTGGTATTTAAAACCCGAAACAGAAAAACAAATAGGGCCTACAAAAATAGATACATTTATAGTTATAGGCTACACCAGAAGGCAGGACGCAGCGAAGCAAAAAGAGCCAACCACCTAAACCAGCAATAGACTGTCTAATTATATTTAGCCTTAGTTATGGCCGCGTGAACTATTTGACACTGCAAAGACACACGACGCGATCAGTACCGCTCAATCTGGTGCCCCGAAGTGCTCCGTTATGAAGCTGAGGAGGTTCTGTGTGGAGCACAACCTTTGAAGAAGAAATCTAGTTTCCGATTTAGTTTCAGATCGTCCACTCGCAGACTAAGTCGACGGCTCCCACGGAAAACAATAAAGCTGGCCATTGTAGAATGCGAGAGACTCGATGGAACGTTTTAAACGTCTTTATATGTATTTTATATATGTGAGGCCACAGTTGCGATGGCCAACGGCCACGGCCAGATGGCCTAGTGTGAGTGCAGGCCAGAGAACAATGAGGCCATTTGAGCACGGTTAGGTGTGAAAGCGGCCAACGGCCACGGCCAGATGGCCTAGTGTGAGTGCACCCTTAGTGTGTATAGATCTGTGTTTGTGTGTGTGTGTTTGTGCGTCAGTATGTGTGTGTGTCTGTGTGTGTGTGCGTCTATTTGTATCTGTGTGTTTGTGTGCGTTTGTGTGTGTGTGTGGGTACTTCTGTGTGTGTTTGTGTGTGTGCGTGTGTGATCGGGTACCTGTCATCTGGAAAGCCAGATTGAACCTCGCCTAGCATCAACAGGTACAGAGCGGTTATCTAACGATGAAGGTGCATCGAAGGTGCTTATTTCACTTAATTTAATCTGCAGAAAATGTCCTGTTGCCGAACCTGACTACCACCAGACTAACCGCCTGTCCAAATACCCGCCTGCCATCAAGCCCCTCAACCCGTTCCCTGCCTTTACTTATTTGTTGCCCTCAGTAAAAACTCTAGGTCAGACTCACTCTGTGTCAAGCATTTGGATCCACTCGCTCTACTTCCCCTTCACAGAAAGGTTAGGAATTCAAGACTCTTTGATTTCGGGAAGGTGACAGTTCAGATCCTCTGACCTACCTTGTCCACCATCAGGAACCTGCGTCACACCCGTTTCAGGGGGATCAGAGGGGTGTTCCACGAACGGAGGTTTAACCAACACTGAGTTAACGCTGAACTCTAGGTTGATTTACCCTGTGCCGACTAACCCAGAGCTTTCGGTTCCACAGCAGCGGTTATGCATTAGTTCAATCAACTCGGGGTTGGTTAACACAGGGTTGTGCGCGTCCACGTCAAACCTAAAAAGACGTGATGTATGGATCATGGAAACCCTGATCGAAATGGCGAAACGGGCCGCTTATTTCAATGAAATGGAACTTCAGGTTCCCCTTGAGAGCTATGACGAGGATAAGGACATTATCACAAGAAAAGGGAACGCTAAAGCCTCTGCAACCCGGAGAACCTGACCAGAACCGCTGAACCGCTGACCGCGTAAATGCGTTAGTTACACGTCAAAAGCATGATCCTTAATATTTGAGCCATGAATATATAAATATCCCAGTTAAGCATTCTTAAAGATCCTACCACATAACCCCTTTCTTCTAAAAAGATATATACTACGCTGGCTTCCAAGCGGTCAGCGGATCAAGTATAAAAATGAAGTATAAAAAACATACAAACTGGTAAGCTTTTCCCACCATCGTATTGGTATAAATTTAAATAAGCCATTTTTTTAAGCCGATCGTGAAAAGGCCGACAGTCGGCAGACTGGATCTGGCCCTCAAATTGTCTTGACCCCGGTGGAGGAGCTGTTAATAAACATAAATTCAGGGCGCCCTGGCATGGAGGGGGTACCCTGAGGTACCTACCTCCTCAGAGAGTCAGGGGCCATACCCCACTGGTTGAATGTAGGTTTTTGTGTTTTCTTGTATTTTAGATTTTTTTTGCCTTCGAAGTAACACATGCAAACCGTGTGCTTGCCACAGCGCATACTATTCCAAATGTTTCTTTTTTTGGTAACTGGGTAGAAAACCTAAAAGTGACAATTCATCAGCTTCACAGATCAAGATGGATTAGTGCGTGTAACGATCGAACATTCCCAGTGGATGCAAGTCCACAGTCCATAGTATAAAATAGTCCTCCACTGAGGACTATTTTATACTTTGTGTTGTAAGTGCCTCTCGGCATAGTACTCAGACAATATTGCTCTTTGTATGATAGGAGGCCGATACAAATCTTGGATGGGTCATCTGAAAGCACTGAGATGGGCTCAGCATCTCCAACATTATAGCCTAGATAAAACTACCATTTGCAAAAAACGGAGGGCTACGCAAATAGTCTGGAGTGAACCGAGGCCAGGTCCTCGATTGGTAGTGTTGGCTATGTAAGGCTATTTAAATATATTAAAGATTTGCGCGAGAATATATAGGCCTATCTCTCCACTCCAGCAAAAAGTCATTTGAAATGCCAAGATGTCGAGCCGTGGTCTTATCAATCGCTCCCGGTGGATTGCACGTATAATTTGCGCTCCGATATCAGCAGTTCTCTCATCAAAAGGGCATGCCATTGTGAACACATGAAATCTGCGGTGAACGCGGGTTTAAATACCCAAAACCGGGTTATGTTTCAAACTTAACCTGCGCAAATCCTGCTCCGACCAGGTTTGATTCAGAGCATATGTTTCTATAGCAACTAACATACTGTGTTCCTTTTGGAACGGAAAACCTAGGGTTACAGCAAACCCTGGGTTAACTTACCCGGTTATGTGATAAAACCGGCTTTCTGGAACACCCCACAGGCTAAGAGACAAAAAAATAAAATTGTGACAGTTGTAAATAAAATATTTTTTATAAGCCTCAAGGATGTCTTGACATTGATTTTTGATAAAGTATGCTGAGTTTTGTTAAGTCACGCTCAGACTTGTGTCATTTGCATATTACAATAAAAAAAAAATCCCCCCGTGACACTGACCTGCAAACTCTGAGGAGTTTGCAGGTCTGGTATAAACTCTATCCCTTTTAAAGTAACTAGCCCCGCTCAGGACGTTTATGACCTCATTGAACATTGTTATTGGAATGGAAATAAAGATGATGTTCATGTCATTATATCCACAGAATACCTGAAAATGATGATGCTCGCTGCAAGGGTTTGTGCAAAGAACGACGACGAGAATCCAGTGGTTCTCTCTGCATTCTCTGCAGGGAGATCTCAGAAGGAGTTCATAGAGCAGCGAGCTGCCTCAGAAGTTGGAAACAGTGCGACACAAGGAAGGTACCCCTCTTCATGGCTAATCGCCAACTGCCTCGAGGATCGAGACAAAGAGCCAGGCGCTATGCACCCCACGTCTCGTGTGTAGGTCACCCGGAGGGGCGAGAAACGGGGACTCTGAGTTTAGCGCATAATTGGCAAGCAGGGAAGACAAACACAGAAATGGACACGGCTGAGTCAATAAAAATGTCAGGCAAAGAAGAACCCTGGATTAAAAGCCAGATGTATGAAGACATTTCAGAAGACGACATTCAAAATGGCGACGACATGGCTCTGGATTTGCAGTCAAATAGGCTTCCCTCTGAAACCACAATTGGAAATTGGAGTGGCGCGTCCTCTACATATTGCCTTGTCTATGAAGATATCTCTGATACGGAAATTGCCACCGATGAGGGTTTAATCATAGATGAGCCGTTGATAATACAGCTGTCAAACAATGTCAAACAACCTATCGAATCTGGGAGTCCCACAAATGTCCCGGCCCTTTCTAAACGTTTGTTTAATTCAGCACAGCAGTCTTGTGACGGAACCTCAAATGGTGACAAAACATTTTGGAGCACAGAGAAAGAATTATGCATCACCGTTGGAAAAAACAGCCGGAACAACAAAGGTAGCATGGTTGAAGAGGAGGATGCTGAAGAGGACTGGCTGATGATTCCGGTGGCAATATCATCCCTTGCATTTGTTGAAGTGGATGGACCATTGTCCCCTCAGTGCTGGGAAGACGGATATTGCTCTAAATCACTGAAGAAGAAGAGAAAAACGTGTGAGAAATTGCATTCTGCCAAACATCCTCGCACAAAAACATTGTCTGAGAGCACGGATGTCAGCTGTGTGTTCGAAGTGGAGGTGACAGCGAGCCTGGAGACGGATGAACCCATGACACCTGAACTTAAAAGTAGCCCAATAGAATCTGAAGATGATGGCAGTTCTGTTGGGTTAAGCCCACTGATTGAAGAATTGACCATCCCTAAGAACAAAAGAGATGACTCTAGACTCTCAAGGAGAACCAAGAAAAACAATCTGGTTATTTCTGCTAACGGACAACCCAGAAATGAGACGAGAGACAAGAAACTACGTTCTGAGAAACGTAGAATGCGCGATGGCCCAAATGGAGAACATAAATTAAATGCATTTAATACCGGGCACCACGCGAGCTCCAGTAAATCGACATCAGTTTCCAAGGACCACCTAATTACCAAAAAACAAGTGACGACGTCCGCAGCAGCGCTTCAGAAGTACAAGAGTCATTCCATGGCTAGCACAGAGCCACCCAGGACAGCGTCCTCTCGTGGCCCAGAGCGATCCAGGAAAACATCCTCTAGTGGTGGCAAAGAGACACCCAGGACAGCATCCTCTCGTGGCAAAGGGCCACCCAGGACAGCATCCTTTAGTGGCCCAGAGCCACCCAGGACAGCATCCTTTAGTGGTCCAGCACCATCCAGGACAGCATCCTCTAGTGGTCCAGCACCATCCAGGACAGCATCCTCTAGTGGCCCAGAGCCACCCAGGACAGCGTCCTCTAGTGGCCCAGAGCCACCCAGGACAGCGTCCTCTAGTGGCCCAGAGCCACCCAGGACAGCATCCTTTAGTGGTCCAGCACCATCCAGGACAGCATCCTCTAGTGGTCCAGCACCATCCAGGACAGCATCCTCTAGTGGCCCAGAGCCACCCAGGACAGCGTCCTCTAGTGGCCCAGAGCCACCCAGGACAGCGTCCTCTAGTGGCCCAGAGCCAGCCAGGACAGCGTCCTCTAGTGGCCCAGAGCCACCCAGGACAGCATCCTTTAGTGGTCCAGCACCATCCAGGACAGCATCCTCTAGTGGTCTAGTACCATCTAGGACAGCGTCCTCTAGTGGTTCAGCACCACCCAGGACAGCATCCTTTAGTGGTATACCGCCATCCAGGACCGCATCCTCAGGTGACCATAACAATCAGTCCACATTGGAAACCAGTCCATACTTCAGCTGCCACTCAACCCATACCAAAAAACGAATCTCTCACTACTTTCGCAGAGCCGACAAGACAAAGGATTCCGTTCGTCCGAAGCCGTCCCTTCTCACCGAAACAGCTCCCAGTTCCAGTAAAGGGCAGTTGAAATCCAGTATGATCTCAAAATCCTCTAAAGCCGGAAGATATTCTATCGATTCTAAAAGAGTCACACTCTCAGACGCTGGGAGCACAAAGGAGTCGGCAAGGCAACAGATCCGCAAAGAATTGAGGGAAAAGAAAAATAATCTGGATATTTCTGCTAACGCACAACCCAGAAATGAGACGAGAGACAAGAAACTACGTTCTGAGAAACGTAGAATGCTCGATGGCCCAAATGGAGAACATAAAGTAAATGCATTTAATACCGGGCACCACGCGAGCTCCAGTAAATCGACATCAGTTTCAAAGGACCACCTAATTACCAAAAAACAACTGACGACGTCCACAGCAGCGCTTCAGAAGTACAAGAGTCATTCCATGGCTAGCACAGAGCCACCCAGGACAGCGTCCTCTAGTGGCACAGAGCCACCTAGGACAGCGTCCTCTAGTGGCCCAGAGCCACCCAGGACAGCGTCCTCTAGTGGCCCAGAGCCCCCCAGGACAGCGTCCTCTAGTGGCACAGAGCCACCTAGGACAGCGTCCTCTAGTGGCACAGAGCCACCTAGGACAGCGTCCTCTAGTGGCCCAGAGCCACCCAGGACAGCGTCCTCTAGTGGCACAGAGCCACCCAGGACAGCGTCCTCTAGTGGCCCAGAGCCACCCAGGACAGCGTCCTCTAGTGGCACAGAGCCACCCAGGACAGCGTCATCTAGTGGCAAAGAGCCACCCAGGACAGCGTCATCTAGTGGCAAAGAGACACCCAGGACGGGGTCCTCTAGTGGTCCAGAGCCACCCAGGACAGCGTCATCTAGTGGCAAAGAGCCATCCAGGACAGTGTCCTCTAGTGGTCCAGCACCATCCAGGACAGCGTCCTCTAGTGGCCCAGAGCCACCCAGGACAGTGTCCTCTAGTGGTCCAGCACCATCCAGGAAAGCGTCATCTAGTGGCAAAGAGCCACCCAGGACAGCGTCATCTAGTGGCAAAGAGACACCCAGGACGGGGTCCTCTAGTGGCCCAGAGCCACCCAGGACAGCGTCATCTAGTGGCAAAGAGCCATCCAGGACAGTGTCCTCTAGTGGTCCAACACCATCCAGGAAAGCGTCCTCTAGTGGCCCAGAGCCACCCAGGACAGCTTCCTCTAGTGGCCCAGAGCCACCCAGGACAGCGTCCTCTAGTGGCCTAGAGCCACCCAGGACAGCGTCCTCTAGTGGCACAGAGCCACCCAGGACAGCGTCCTCTAGTGGCAAAGAGCCACCCAGGACAGCGTCCTCTAGTGGCCCAGAGCCACCCAGGACAGCGTCATCTAGTGGCAAAGAGACACCCAGGACCGCATCCCCAGGTGACCATAACAATCAGACGACGACGGATTCCATTCACCAGAAGCCGTCCCATCTCATCCGTTCCAGCAAAGGGCAGTCGAATTCCAGTATGATCTCAAAATCCACTATAACCGGCAGACATTCTACAGATTCTAAAAGAGACACATTCTCAGACCCTTCTGGGAGCACAAAGGAGTCGGCAAGGCAACAGATCCGCAAAGAATTGAGGGATAACTATGTCTCAACCAGAAAATCACTGCAGCACAGCTCTGGGCCAGAGGACACAAGGCAACATGCGTCCAAGCAGAAGAACACTGCGTCCGCCACCCCGCTGATGAAGAGGACCAAGAATCAGGCGATGCGGATGCCAAGCGGTTGGCCTCAGCGGAACATCTCCGCGGAAGTCCCCAGGAGCGAGGTATGCGGATTCAGCTATTAATTTATTAATTTAAAGTCTGTTTTAACATGAAATAGTTTGTCTGTATTCACAAGCGGTTCCAGAAAACCTGATGATTGCGTTTTAATGTTTAACCACAATTCATCTTCTTGGTGGTGATTTCAGGGTATTCAGTAGGCGAGGGCTGCAAGTATGGAAGAAATTAACAATTATATTTTATGGCAAACCATGATTATTATTAGGCCTATGTATCTAATCGTAGAAAGCATCTAAACCGCCTCTGGATTCTAATCCGAGGCTTGACACGGCGCCAGGGAGTCTGGGGTCAACGCGTAAATTAGAACTCCCCACGACGCCAGAGATTATGGGGTCAAGACCCGCTGCCCTCAACCTGGTGTTTTAGATTACCGTTGTTGACCACAAGCTTAAAGGAATTTACGACTGACCGGCTGTGGGCGGACACCTCAAATGAGAAACAGCTTTGTTTGTGAGGATAAAAAAGAGGCCGGGATCTGTTAACCGGCAGTGCTTTGCGAACTACTCTGAGGTTTTTCTTCACCATACTTGCAAGCAATGATTGATAACCAGCTAAATGAGTGTGAAGTATGTGCAAAAAACAATGCAAGAAAAAACAATCACTACTCCATTGGGACACATTCCCACACCTGAAGGACCATTTAGACATTTGGTCATGGACTATGTTGACATGATTAAAAGTATAGGTGGTAAAAGGCAGTGTCGGTAATAACGCAGTTTAAAAGAACTGCGTTAGGTAACGCCGTTATTTTTTCAGTAACGGGGCAATCTAACTAATTACTCTTTCCGTCATTACAACACGTTACCGTTACTGTATGATAAATGCAGTGCGTTCCTATGAATTGATTGAATAAACTGCGTAATCTGAACGCACCCCTGGCTCCAAACACAAACTGCTAGTGAGGAGACCGGGTGGGTTAACAACGAGATAAGCGATTAATGCCGCTTTTCCACTGCATGGTACCAGCTCGACTCGACTCGACTCGACTCGACTCAGCTCGCATTTTTTCGTTTCCACCGCGAAAACATGGTATCTGGTACCTGAAGTGGCTGCTTTTTTTAGTACCGCCTCGCTCTAGGTTCCAAGCTAAAAGGTGACGTCGGCAGACGGCCGGCCACTGATTGGCCAGAGAGTGTGACGAAGTCACGAGAGCGACATGGCAACCATGCTGGTAACAGCCATAGCAGCGCCGCAGCCAACATATTCCACTTCTTCAACTTTTTCAACATGCCAGCTAATAATAGTAATGTTATCGATGTCCTCCATTGTTGTTATGTGGTTCTCTCCATGTGTGGGTTGCGTAGGTGTTGTTTGCGTCGCGTACAAAAATACGTCACGGCCCTTTCGCGCAGCCGACCCCGCCCACGTCCAGGAGGTACTATTTGGGGTGGAAAACGACCCGTGCTGCTGCCGTGTCGAGTCGTGTCGAGTCGAGTCGAGTCGAGTCGAGCTACATGTGCGGTGGAAAAGCGGCATAAGATTGGCTAAGGCAGAGTCATGTTTCATGGTAGCCAATCGGAGGCAGTGTTTTTACACACAAGCCAGGACACGCTAGTATTCAGCAGATGTTTTACAGCCTTTGCAACCAAGCAAATTGAAATTCAGGCCCCATCCACACTAACCCGGGTAAATGTAAGTTGTATGTTGGAAGCATATCAGGGCCTTGAATTAGCAGTTCAACCATTTAACACATTAAGGCCAAGTGAAAACTGCTCAGAAGAATCCAAATTCTTTGACATATAGCAACTTTCTTTTTCTACAGTAACGCAAATAGTTACTTTCCCTGGTAACTAGTTTTTTTTATTATAGAGTAATTCAGTTACTCACTCAGTTACTTTTTGAAACAAGTAGTGAGTAATTATAACTAATTACTTTTTAAAGTAACGTTCCCAACACTGGTAAAAGGCAGTCCCATCAAAAGACCAAAGTGCGGCTAGAGTAATCGAGTTTCTGACTAGAGAAGTCATGCCAACGTTTGGAATTCCATCAGAAATAAGCTCAGACAATTGGGCAGCGTTTATTCAGAAAACACTCAAACAAGTGATTCAGTATTTGCATGTCAAACAAAGACTAGGTTGCGTCTTCCACCCTCAATCACAAGGTACGGTTTACTACCACTGGCACTAATGAGTTATCGCATGCAAACTAACAGAACGACCTATCTAACCCTGCATGAAATGCTTACGGGTCGACCCATGCCTTCACCTGTCATTCGAGGGCCCCATAAAGGACCTCCACTAGAACGGTTGGAAACTGAATTAAAACCCTATATAGGACAGCTAAATGGCATACTTATTTGTCAACAGGAAAAAGACAGAGTTCCGGAGTTGGAGGAGGAACCACCAAGCGGGTTGAAGCCAGGTGACCAAGTGTACCTAAAGGGGTTCAGGAGAAGATACAAAGTCACCAACGCAACACAAACATTCTTCCAGGTGGAAGGAAGTGCCACGTGGTATCACCTCAGCCACTGCACAAGAGCCGCTCAACCTAGGACAAGGGAACAGCGTGTGGAGGAGCGTGAGAAGGAGCCAGATGCAGACATGCCTGGGGCTGACCAGCTACCACAGGACCAGACCCAGCCGAGCCAGGAGCAACAGCTACACGATGATGCTGAAAATGGCGAGCTTGCTCCTGATCCTCTACGGGTTGGGCCAGATTCCACTGGCTCAAGGACAGGACCAGAGGAAGGATGAAACGGAGACAACGCAGATCTGGAAAAGCCAGGAATCAGGGGCTGGTACTGAAGGAAGCGTAAGAGAAACACAGGAAAATCCAGCCCTGACACATTCAGGAATAGTTAAAAAGGAAGATAGAATAGTCTTGTATGCTCAGAAACCACTGCAAAACCAAGTTAATACATTTGTTTTTACTGTTATGTCAGGTAACCAATCATTATGTGCATTAACTTTCCACCGGATGCATGAACTAGCTCAGAGGAAAAGTCAGTGTGAAGTGCATATTCAGCCAAAACCAATTAAATGGTGTTTAACAGTAAAGTCAATAAAGACATGGGACTACAAAAGCGAGTATGAATTACATATGAAAGGATATTTGCTTCTTGAAGTAGTCTCAGAAAGAACGTTCAATTTTACACTAGAAATAGAAGACCCTTGTCTAATCAAAAATCAACAGGGTAAGGTCGTTGAAATCGAACACAGCAATTCAGTATAAGCTTCAGATAATGACAGAGTAAACACAACCACAGCCACCGATAAAGTAGATCAACCTCCAGTTAGAGATAATGGGAAAGATTCACTTGTAACCGCTGATGGATTAAATTCGACTCTAGATGCAAGTAAGATTAATGAAACTTCAGATATCAGTGATTTAGCACAACCTTCAGTCACTAATGTAACTTATATTAGAGAGGAAACAACAATACTAGCAACCACTAGTCTAACTCCAATTCGAGAAGAAAACCACAATCATGAGTGAGCAAATAAACAAACTAGCAACAAATGGTACAGCAGCTACTGTTCAGAGTAAGATAAGACTAACAACAAGGATGGCAGAAGTAGAGGTGACCTCAACAATAATACCAAAAGAGAATAACATAGAAGCCCTGGCAACCGCAATAACAATGGTCAATTCCGAAACTATGATAAATGAGATCGCAATATCAACTTTCACATCCGAAACTATTGCGGTTGGAATCTTAACATCGACACCCATGTCTCTTGAAGAGACTCTAGTAGAGCAGACAAACATTCCTGAGGATGAAAAGGATGTTGAAAGTATTGGTCGCCACTCAACAGCAAGAACCCTAAAACTGTATAAACCTGACCCCTATGGACGCATTAGGGTAAGGACGGCAGACCGGTTGTTCAGACAAGCAAAAGAAAATCGGTGGTATAAATAATACCAAACAAATGTTCATGTTGAAGTGGGATTAGAATGTTATCAAAACGATGCCAGCGATGTAGGTAGTATACCAGAGGAACAATGTAAAATAATTTGGAATGTCACACTATTCGATATCGACGGGAAAGGACTGTCAGGTCAACCACCTGCGATCAAAATTGTTCAGCTTTTACCAGGCTCTCGGCAGAAGTCTAGGGAGAACTATATGGAAATGTTGTGGAGAGCTAGGGCATTCGTAAGCCAGGACAGAGTGGTGGCAGATCAGTTTTGGCTCTGCGGCAATAAAATGTTTCGTCCTATACTTGCTGAGATGTGGAGACGTAGATGCGCAAAAGTGCAAGTGGTTACAGAGATTTCAATATTACCATCAATAAATGATGCTGTTGGTAACTCAGAAAGTAATAACCTAAACGGGCGGAAAAGAGCATATGAACCAGACGAGAACATAAAAATTGATAAAATAGGACAACCCAGAGGCATACCCAATAAATTCAAGGCACGAAGTGAAATAGCAGCAGGATTTAAGGCACTACTGCCAGCAATCGGAATTGCCAAAAATGCGGAATGGATCAATTTCAAAGGTTTATCAACTACACGGATGATGCTTTATCCGCTTGAGGGCAAATAACTGACAGCCACAAGCGCTGTGGCTTGGCAGAACAGACAGGCCTTAGATTGGCTCTTAGCAGAAAAGAGAGGAGTTTTTGCTCTTATAGGTGAAATGTGCTGTGCCTTCATCCCAAATAATACTACTCCAGATGGATCATTCACACTCGCGATGTATAATCTAAAACCTTAAGAAAGGAGTGAAAGGATAATGCAGGCCATGACCAGGGAATGTTTGGATGAATAGAAACAAGGTTTGGTATGTGGGGGATGGTGCTAGCCAAAATAGGTATAGTGCTTTTGATAGTACTAACAGTGGTAGGATTGATTTTCTGCTGTTGTATTCCGATAGTCAGATATGTGATAGCAATAGCATCCAGGCTTTCTAAGGAGATGGCCCTCATGGTGACTGGCATAGATGAGTCGGATGATTGGGAGAGGAAGCTCTAAGGGGAGATAGATCAGATTGAAACTAGAGAGGAGAGCGGAATGTGAGAATCGGACACCAGGAGGAGGTCTTAGGTCAAACTGGTGACCTCTCCATGTAGGCCATACCCTTTGCAGACAGAGTGAACAAATGGACATTGGACTCATGGGCTCCAGGGCCTGATGACTGCGAACAGGAGCAGCAACTACGACAATGTCCAAAACCCCCCACATGTATCCAGCTCACCAATACATGAAGATCACCAGAGCCATCTTTTGAGTATATTATTATGTCACATATTTCTGAAATGCTGATTTTCAATGCATGCTGAAAATATTATGTTATGAATACTATGTGGGAATTCTAGGTACACATTTGATAGAATTGCATGCTGAATGTGGAACATTGTGTTATGATTTAGAAGGTTTTATGGTTCCATATGAACGAATTGCAGGGCTCAAAATGTTTACATAACATAGTACATTTGGTCAATCTTTTTCACCAAAAAAACAGGTTAAAAGCCCTCAACATGCTTGAAGGTTTTTTACGGATAACGGGGGGGGGGGGGGGGGGGGGGGTCCGTAGGTTGTCATGACAACCTACGGACTTCAGTGGGGGTTTCATTCCGTCTGTGCGGCACCTTCTCAACGAGCAGGTGTGCGCCTGCTGCCAGAGGGGGCGCCAGAATACCATGTTATGTCGTACTTCATTGATAACCACTACGCAGCGCGTTTTCTTTTTGTACTGCTCGTGGCGCCCCCCATGTGATTTGGCGCCCACCACAAATATGCCGCCCCGAGCCGCCCGGTTCGCCCGTGTCTAAAACCGCCACTGAACAGACCAATGTGTTGGAATAAATAAATAGCGCCTGTTTCAAGGCTCTGATGTTGTTCCCCTTTTTGTTTCTAGTTTCCAGAAAGCCTAGGCCGTCGAGTCCTTCCAAGGTTGAGCAGTTGAGCCAGTGGTAGCACAACCTTTTTCTACCTCGAATCCAAAGCGCTATCAAGAAAGTGTCGGCCATTTTCAAAATTAGAATGTTATTCAGTACTTGCACGATATTGTGGGGATTTAAATTTTTGAATTGTATATACATTTACATTTTTCAATACTATAACAGGGTAAATATGTTATGCATTAAACTTCTTTCCAACATTTGTCGTAATTGTCAAAAGTGTGTTTTTTAATACTCACTGACATTAATATCTTAAAACATCATTAAAAATCAGTTCTGTCGCTTGGGCATTATACATTTTAATTTTATTTTTTATAAACCCCACTTTTTGTGAATGGACTTGCGATTGCTTTGCGGAAAACTTATTGAAATCAACCATTGAAGTCCAAGCTGGGATATGTTGTTATTGTGTAATTACATTTATTTATAATGTGCATAATGTCGGAGCCCAGAGAACACAATCAGAGCTATCTATTACAAGGGGGGGGGGGGGGGGGGGGCAAAGGGAAGCTGCAAGTAGAACTTATCTTTGCAATAACTCAGACTGAATGTATATAGTTACTCTTGACGACAACGGCACTGTGATCCCACTACTTTTACATAGATATTTTATGTTACGTCATCGTTGTGTTAAATTAAAATACATGACATTTGTATGCAATTTGTTATTCTATATTTTTTGGTGGGGAGTGATCCACCAACTTGTATAACCTCAATCACACAACCTGTCCTACTTTATAACTTAACCACACAACTATTCCTACTCTATAACTTAATCAGACAACCTGTCCTAATATACAACCTAATCAAACTAGTTTCCAAAGAGGTGCAGACCGTTCGCTTGAGGGTTTATTCTCAGTGCACCGTAAAAACTGGACAACAATTCACTCATCGATTCATCTCTTTCATCTGGGCTCACATCCAACTCCACCCTCCTGTCCATGCTTGCTCCTGGGTCATTTAATCTGGGTTCCTGTCTCGTCTCTTGTTTTCCGCTTGTAAAATACAACCCCTGTTCTGCAGGTTTCAAGATGCGACCTCCATCACATTTAGCCTGTTTCCTGTTTTGCTTGGCCCTCTCTGTTTTCCCCGCTCCCCGACCAATTCAGCACATTCCTGAGTAAAGAAGTGTGTGTGTGTGTGTGTGTGTGTGTGTGCGTGTCTGTGCGTGTGTGGGCGCGCGCACATGTTAAAACATCAAAACCGTATGGAAATACAAATATTCAAAAACAATAATTTTTTCAGATATTTTTAATTAAAGTTTCAATCAATTCATCTAGCTACCATGATCAGATGTCAGTGATTTGAAAAGGGAGACACATTCACAATCATCTTCGAAAGGCTGTCGTTTTAAACCAATTAAAATTCCTACAGACATGAGCAATACAATCTAAGCATACAGTTATTGGCGTGGATGTGTGTCTGTACAGTGTCTGTAGAGGTGAGTGGGGTGTGTGTGTGTGTGTGTGTGTGTGTCAGTCAGTCTGTACAGTGTCTGTAGAAGTGAAAGGTGTGTGTGTGTTTGTGTGTCAGTAGGTGCAGTGTCTGGAACCGAAAGCTGTGTGTGTGTGTGTGTGTGTCAGTAGGTGCAGTGTCTGTAGAAGTGGAAGTGGTAGTCTGTGAAGAGGGCCCCGGCTGAGTGGCGGTCAGTACTGCAGTCCGCTTGGCCCTTGAGAGGAGGAGGAGTTTGAGTGAATATCACCCGTCCACAAGGAATATAGAGCATTCATGTGTTCATTTGTGTTTGGTTCTGCAACAGCAGGGCCTTAATGTTACGATGTTCTGGGGTCTCATTTGGTGTTAGTGACATATATTAGTGTGTATTAGTACTATTTGTTTAGGTGTTAGTTTGTTTTTTTGTGTAGTAGTAGTGGTTGCATCTAAATATATTTAAATTGTTAGTAATAGTCTGTTGTGCGTTAGTAGTCAGTTGTGTGCAAGTAGTCTGTTGTAAGTAGTCAGTTGTGTGTTAGTAATAGTCTGTTGTGTGTTACTACTAGTAGTGGTGCTACAGTATGTTTGGGTTCTTACCGCCACAGTGGACCTGAAGTGATAGGAGCTGTGCTGTAGACGAGCCACGTGGAGAGGCCACTCATGGACGCCCTGGAGACACACACACACACACACACACACACACACACACACACACACACACACACACACACACACACACACGCACAGAGGAAGAGGCACGAAGCTGTCATACTGTGGGTGTGTTCAGCCCAGACTAAACCAATCGAGTCGGAGAGTGTGACTCCCTGGATGAAGTGCGCACCAGAGGCAGGGCGGGGCAGGGAACGGAATGCCAGGGGAGCTCCAGGGTGTTACCTGGGTGTTGGAGGGGTATCGGGTGCCTGTCAACATGTCCATGTCCAGCAGAAGCGTGCAGGACGCAGACTCCTCCACCTCACAAAGGTGCACCACCAGCAGCTCTGTGGAGCTGGTGGGAGAGAGAGGGACAGGGTTTAGGGGGGGGCAGCGGCATCCTCTACGTGACTGGAACCAGTGTGGAACGGAGCAGAGACAGCGAAGGACCTCACTCCGAGGGAAATCTGTGAGTCACTCGTCACACTGTGTTGGAAAAAAAATATTTTCACATTCAGTTTCTCTGACGGCCGTTTGTATGGTATGAGGCCTGTTTTCTTGAACCCATCGGGAAGGTGAAGAAGCCAGGGCTTCAACTGATAAGGCACGGCTACGTCCCCCTTTATTACATCCTGAGGAGGTTCACCGATACTTTACCATATTGTTAACCAACACTAGTTTTACGGGGGGCAGAGCGGCTCTCAGCGTCCTGACAACACTGTATAAGAAGTCCTTGCTTTTCTCAATGCTTTGGACTCCTCCTTGCCGAGCTCATAGAGAGACGCAGGGCGAACTCACCCTTGTATGTTGTGATTGGGCCTATCAATCCAATCACATTTCTACCCCTTACCCCTTCCCCTTACCCCTTCAAAACAAGGGGGAATCTGTAATCTCTCTGTATCCAGCTAACCTCTTTATCTTTCTCAATTCACTTAAACTGACTTAATTGTTAAAGTTAACTAGTTAATACCACAGAGACAAAAAGGAAACACATCTCCACCGGGCTGGACAGCCGTTCAGACAGTCAGGCGAGCAGACAGTCAGAGAGTCAGGCGTTCAGACATTCAGGCGGTCAGACAGTCAGGCGGTCAGACAGTCAGGCGGTCAGACAGTCAGGCGGTCAGACAGTCAGGCGGTCAGACAGTCAGGCGGTCAGACAGTCAGGCGGTCAGACAGTCAGGCGGTCAGACAGTCAGGCGTTCAGACAGTCAGGCGGTCAGACAGTCAGGCGTTCAGTCAGCCGAGCAGACAGCCAGAGAGTCAGGCGTTCAGACAGTCAGGCGGTCAGACAGTCAGGCGGTCAGACAGTCAGGCGGTCAGACAGTCAGGCGAGCAGACAGTCAGCCGAGCAGACAGCCAGAGAGTCAGGCGTTCAGACAGTCAGGCGGTCAGACAGTCAGGCGGTCAGACAGTCAGGCGTTCAGACAGTCAGCAGAGCAGACAGCCAGAGAGTCAGGCGTTCAGACAGTCAGGCGGTCAGACAGTCAGGCGGTCAGACAGTCAGGCGGTCAGACAGTCAGGCGGTCAGACAGTCAGGCGGTCAGACAGTCAGGCGGGCGGGACTCACTTCATGAGGAGGCTGATCCTCATGTTCAGCGGGACGTACTGGCTGATGGGGACCTTGAAGCTGACCCGTCCCGGTCTGGGGAGCAGAACACACACAGTCTGAACCGGGTGGCGGGGCGATGAGGGCCGCCCCCACACACTCCGCAAGATATGGGTCTTCATTAATAATTATTATTTATACGTTGGAGAGGCAGAGTGAGCATTAAAACGACGTTAGTTAGCCGGTATTGTGTTAAACGGAGTTAGTTAGTTAGCTGTGAGCGCTGTTGTAAGCCCGGGGCCACACCATGACTCACCTAGCCCCGAGCTTCCCTATGCCCAATTAAGGGCGGGACTTCCGCTTTATGCAGCATTACCATGTATGGATTCTATTGAACTGCTGAACATCCCTGATTAACAGGATATAGCTTCACTGCAATGACGCATACGGCTGCCTTCGCAAGCACACGCCAGCTGGTGACTAGTATATAGAGCAGGGGTTTCAAACTCGCGGCCCGGGGGCCAATTGAGGCCCGCAGGATGATATTTTGTGGCCCCCTACTTGACATCAATGTTTAGTATTAGTGCGGCCCGCACGTTGTCGTCAGACTCTAGCTTATCGCAACACTGCTCTCACCGTCTGACAGACTCACTCGTTGACTCTATCAGACCCGGAAGAAGAGCACGTAGACCTCTTACGAGGAAAAAGACCTCTAACGAGGACCCAACACGAGGAAGAAGACCTCTTACGAGGACCTTACACGAGGAGGAAGACCTCATACGAGGACCTCACACGAGGAAGTAGTCCTTATACCTCACACGAGGAAAAAGCCTTACTCAGTATCACCCTGAAATAAGGGAAATTACTTTAGTACTTCAACCTCGACATATAGAGGATATTATACCTCGTTAGTAGAGGAGACTCTTCTAACGACCACACTTTGTAGTATTTTTTAAACGGTTGTCCATCTAAATAAAACTACCTTACTACGTGTTGTACAGGGAGATTATATCAGTGTCTCGTTGACTGATCCGGTTTTCCAGCACAGATGCAAGACCGACCACCCACAACTCTCTCAGCCTTCCCACACACGGTAAGTGGCGCATGATACAAAAGGGTTGATGGTGACTAGTCCGGAGATTGAGGCAATACGAATAGGTTCAGCCTTGTTCCCCGCTTCGTGGCCCACAGGGACTGGGGGTAAGAGACACCCCAGAGTTTGATCGAAAGGCGAATAGCCTAAAGTTAGTTTAACCTCAGAGGGGCTTGACCAAGAGACCTTTGTTGGACACATAGACCAGAGTCTTCCTCCACCAAGCTTTGCCGAGGATCTCTTAACACGTACAGAGGTTAGCCCCGGTGCCAAAGAGAAACCAGTATAGGGAACACCTCTCATAGACGACGGTCAGGAGAAGACTTCCCACCTAGTGAGACTGAAGGTTCTCCCACAGCCCTCATATTTAAACCCGTGAACACTCGACAGAGCTAACAACATTAGTTAGCTGTGAGCGCTGATGACGTTAGTTAGCTGTGAGCGCTAAACAACGTTAGTTAGCTGTGAGCGCCAAACAACGTTAGTTAGCTGTGAGCGCTGATGACGTTAGTTAGCTGTGAGCGCTAAACAACGTTAGTTAGCAGTGAGCGCTAAACAATGTTAGTTATCTGTGAGCGCTGACGACGTTAGTAAGCTGTGAGCGCTGACGACGTTAGTTGGCTGTGAGCTCTAAACGACTTTAGTTAGCTGTGAAGGCGTTAAGCGACGTTAGCTGTTAGCTAGCTGTGTGGTCGCCTGCAGGCCTACTCACCCACAGCTGGTCCCGTCCAGGTACCGGCTGTCAATCACCTGCTGGTTCTCCTTGATGACGAAGCTTTGAATGGAGGTGTTGGTCCCTAAACAACAGGAGGGAGGGGGGGGGGGGGGAGATCCTCGTGTTCATTGCGTTTACGGGACCTTACTTAAAACTACCACTATCTCTCAAATGTAGGCCGGACACAAAGAACTTAACTTAATTAAGTTCAGGATATAAAAAATAACATGATTTGAATCAACCTGTGATGTATTGTTTGTCACCAAACTGTGATGTGATTTTATATTTATATTATCCAGTATAGTTCTAAACATGTCTGGTGTTGTAGCGAATGTATGTAAATGTAAAATCTTTTCCTGAATACTACGGTTCAACCGTAGTAGTTTTATTTTGTAAATCAAATGTTTACCTTGTGGATTGACATTTCCAATCATACTAAAACATATTCCCTGCTGGGTGGTTCAAACAAATATATATTTAGTTTCATATCCAGTTCTCTGAATTCAACTCAAACTCTTTTCCTCCACCAAACGATAAGTAAAACTCACAGTCTCTGGCGAACTTGAGCTGGTCATACAGCTTCTGTCCATCCTCTAGTAAAACAAGGGGCACATGAACACACATTTAGCAGAGGGTTAAACCAGAACTCACAATTTAATCCTAATACTCTGTTCTCAGGCATTCACACTTTTGTCTGAATAGTGTCATGCGTTCAGATTATGGTAATAACAATGTCATTATGTACTTGCGTTCATCATGACTTGTGAAATTATTGGAGAATTTCTAAAGGAAATCTATAACCATTATCTTGCCTACATGCTATACGTATAAACAAAGTGTAGAGCCATACATTGAGTTACCAAGGCAGGACTCTCCCGTAAACCCCAGTGCAGATGCTCTATGCTACCATCGTGGTTGACTCACTAAAGAGGCTCACTAAACTGAGTCTCCAGCTATATGGCCAGCATGGAATGTTCTTGTCTCATAGGAAACAGGGAGACGCATGTCTCCACATAAGGGAACACACGGTAACTACGTAGCTCTGACTGAGAGCCAGGGAAGACTTGAGGGAGCAGCTCTGGGGAGTATGGAAAGCCAAAAAGGCCACAAACTGGCCCTAGAATGGCGCGGTAAAAGTGCTAAACCGCACGGAAACCGTATGGATTCCGTACGGTTTCCGTGCGGTTTAGCACTTTTACCGCTTTACCGTTTGTGGCCTTCTTGGCTTTCCATAGGGGAGAGCCTGATAGCCTGGGATCTGAGGGAGGCTGAGCTTGCGGGAGAGCCACAACAGATGACCATAGATACTACTTATGTTCTTTTCCCTCTCACCTCCCAGACAGGGGTCCTTTTGCGGAGATTCGGTGCTGGTGATTGACGTGTCGTTCATGTCGCTGCTGCCGCTGGGCTCTAGGGGGCAGCAGAACACCTCGTCGCAGTATAGCAGATCGCAGAAGCTCACGTCCGGGGGCCAGTGGGTTAAGGGGGGGTTTGTCGCTGGAAGGTGGGGGTTGTTTTAATGTGTGTGAAGATAACTATTGAAGGCCTAACACAGCAGGAATTTAATTGATGTGTGTCCCTGCGTGTTATCGCCAGTCTCCTGCCTGCATACCAAGACCCGTAAATCGAGTCCTGTGTTTGTATTTGGTCTGGTCTACCAAATACGAGCAGAATTGAGGGAAGTAAGTACACTTTAAGAATGCACAACTTTTCGAAACAGCAGTCACAAAATGTGATCTAACTTAAAAGTGCAATTATAAATACTATTGCCCAGAAAATATATATATTTTGGCAGAATGACAAGCAAACATTAGGCCTCATTGTATATAAAAAAGAGTAGGAAAACAGGTTATGAAAATGCCTCTGATTGGCTGGGACGCCCTCTAGAAGTGAACATGTGCTACTTCAGGCATGTGGACCTCTGAACGGCTTGGACGCCCCCTAGAGGTGAACACTTGCTACTGCAGGCACGTTGACCTCTGATTGGCTGATGGGGCTATCCTGTCACCTGCTGTTGAGGCTGATGACACACCTGTCCTCCACTTAGTAAAGGTGAACTTAACTCAGTTGACTAAACAGAGGACAGGTGACCGGGTAACCCCGTCAGCCAATCAGAGGTTAGTATGCCTGCAGGAGCCTGTGTTTTAGCCAGTGGGGGGAGTCCTCTAATACTAACCCCTCCCCCTGGGGGGAGTTAGGTTGTGTGGGAGACGACGGAGGAGAGGGAGGGCAGCAGACCTGGGGTTGAAGCAGCGGTGGTCCCAACAGGAAACGCATTGCCACTGTCCAGGGAGGTCATCACACACACACAAAAACACACATTAGTAGTGCAGTCGGTTAAAGGCTGGGTATGGAATTCTCTTTTTTGGCAATTTTTGCAAAATTACTTGAAATCCTTATCATAACCCACTTACAGCCACTGAGTTAGAAGTACTGACATGAAAATTAAACAAGTCAATCATCTGTGGAACGGCCAGGGCTCGAAAAACTCCAGCCAATGATTTCCAGACCCACGAGAGGCATTGGACAGTAAGTACGTCAATCAAATGGTCGTACTGCACTCCCCCTCCCCCCGCGCGTGACCCCTTCGTGCACGTACTCAAAGCTCGTGACCCAGAGCAAGCTTCTGTTTGTTGTTATCCTGCGGTAGCTACTAAATCCAGCTAAAGGCTCGCTCTCGCGCATCTGAGTTCGCTCGTGCATGATTGCGCCTCCATGTACTTGGAATGGGTGGAGTCAGAGTCAGCGTTGAAGGAGAGGGGGTAGGACCATTTGAGCTGTGTATTTTCAAAATCTGCTGGCGTTTCGCAAATCCCATACCCAACCTTTAATCTTCTAATCTTTCTCGAATGTTATTTATTTTTTAGTGTGTGTAGCTGTTTGTGTGTGCGTGTGTCTGTGTTTGTGTGTGTGTGTGTGTGTGTGGGTACGTCTGTGTGTGTTTGTGTGTATGTTTGTGTGTGTGTGTGTGTGTGTGTGTGTGTGTGTGTGTGTGTGTGTGTGTGTGTGTGTGTGATCGTTACCTGTCATCTGGGAAGTCAGATTGTTTCTCGCCTAGCGTCAACAGGTACAGAGCTGTTATAGTGATCACACTGTAGACATGCACCCGCACACACAGACAAACACACACACACAACCATGCACCCACATGAGCAGTATATACACTTTATATATATATATATATTCACAAATGCAGAATGGTGACCCGGAAGTGATGTCACTTCCTGTATCCTCACCAGAGGGCCATGGTGGTCAACAGAGTGTAAACGCTGGCCTTGAACACCTTGGGATGCGAAAACATCCTGCTATCCTGCAGACAAACACGGATGAACACAAATACAAGCACACACACACACACACACACGCACACACACACGCACACACACGGACACACACATGGACACACACAGAAACGGATGGACACACTTACACAGACGGACGTACAGACATACACACACGGACGGAAGGAAACACACACACAGACACACACGTACACACACATACACACACACAGACATACGGACAGAAAGACACACGCAAACAAAAAGAGAGAGAGGCAAACAGACGGACACAAAAGAGAGTGTTAATATGCACATGAGTTGAAGAAGTTTAAAAGTGTGTGTGTTTGCGTGTGTTTATGTGTTTGCATGCTTGTGTGTGTTTATGTGTTTGAATTTGTGTGTGTGTACCCTTTACCTTCCCAGGCATGACGGGGCTGGACTTGTTTTTGGGGGGGCTGGGGGACACACTAGGGTGTGTTGTTGCTTTTCTGTGTAAAACAATAAAAGTTAACATTATAAAAGGTCACGCAACCAATCTCCTGCTTCCCCCCTTAAGTCCTGCTCCACAGGCCTTACGGCGGCCATCTTGGCTCCTTCTTGGTTACATACACACATCAACGGCCTACGACGGTTCATACACGCATTCACACACCGAAGACGACAACCTGACACTCTCGCTAGGAGGAGCCGGGGATCGGACTAACAACCTTTCGGTTACATGTCAAGACGCTCTACCTCCTGAGCTAAGCCGACGCTTACCTTGGCTGTGACCCTCAGACTCTTGAGTCCGGCTGTGACCCTGAGACTCTTGAGTCCGGCTGTGACCCTCAGACTCTTGAGTCCGGCTTTGACCCTGAGACTCTTGAGTCCGGCTGTGACCCTGAGACTCTTGAGTCCGGCTGTGACCCTGAGACTCTTGAGTACAGCTGTGACCCTGAGACTCTTGAGTACAGCTGTGACCCTGAGACTCTTGAGTACAGCTGTGACCCTGAGACTCTTGAGTCCGGCTGTGACCCTGAGACTCTTGAGTCCGGCTGTGACCCTCAGACTCTTGAGTCCGGCTTTGACCCTGAGACTCTTGAGTCCGGCTGTGACCCTCAGACTCTTGAGTCTGGCTGTGACCCTGAGACTCTTGAGTCCGGCTGTGACCCTCAGACTCTTGAGTCCGGCTGTGACCCTCAGACTCTTGAGTCCGGCTGTGACCCTCAGACTCTTGAGTCTGATGGTCCAGGAAGGCCCTTCCTGGTGCCCTCCTGCCCTCCTGCCCTCTCACCCCTTAGACCGCAGGCTACCGCTCAGACTCTTGAGTTTGGCCAGCCTCCTGTTCCAGCCCTCCAGCTCCTGGATCCGGCTGTCCAGGTTATCGGTCAGCTTACACAGCTGCTGCACCGCTCCCACGTTCTCCATGAAGATCTGCTCCTGGGGGGGGGGCGGGGGGGGGGGGGGGGGGGGGTGAGAGAATGTCTGCCATTTAAACGAAACCCCGAACCCTCGCCTGTCCGACTACCCTCGTGCCATCAAGCCCCTGGACCCATTCCATGCCTTTACTTATTTGTTGCCCTCCGTGAAAAATCATGTGTCAGCCTCGATCTGTGTCGAGCATTTGGGTCCACTCGCTCTACTTCCCCTTGACAGAAAGGTTAGGAAGTCAAGACTCTTTGGTTTCGGGGGGGGGACAGTTCAGATCCTCTGACCTACCTTGTCCACCATCAGGAAGCTGGGGATGGTCTCTCCGTCGGAGCAGATGATGTCGCCCACTTGCGTCACGGCCGCTGGGAGCAGCTCCTTCACTTCCTGGGCTATGATCCCTGAAACGCCAGAACCCCACGTCACATAGTGACACGTACACACATGGAGACACATCGCATGGAGATAAGTCCACATATCCCATGGACACACATCCTGTTTCACCGCCAATAGTAGGGATCAATCAGGAGATCTGAAGTACCAAAAGCCCATTCAAACTCCTCAACTCCTTCCTGGGGATAGGCGTTGCACAGTGAAGTGTATCTGTTTGTTGGAGTGAGCACCTGTTGGAAAGACAACCTGTTTGAGTGTGTACCTGTTCAGTGGAGAGTGTACCTGTTTGGTGGAGGTGGTCGATGCCCATCCTGGAGGCGAACTCCGGTCGGTAGTCGTACTCCACTATCCTCATCTGGGCGATTCTCCGGAGCTGGTCCTCGGAGCTCACCTACAGATGCAGCAAAACGTCACCGCCAGTTTTCGTCGGTCTCTGTCTCTGTCTGTCTCTGTCTCTGTCGGTCTCTGTCCTTGTCTGGTTTGTTAGCTGGGGAAACCATCTAGAACCTTTTGAAACCACAACAACGCAACCATGACTGCCATGACTGTTCCATTTCCCCGCCCAGGTAGCAGTTAGAATGCATCTCGACTCAGTTGTCATGGTCTCCCCAAAGACTCTGGAAGGCTCCAGCACTACCAACATGGCAGCCAGCCTTACACGTCCTCTCGGACCGGCGGTCGGCTCACCTCCTGGATGTTCTCCTTGGCGCGGCTGTCGGACGGGTGCATGACCATGCCCATGACCTTGGCGTTGCCGCAGACGACCAGCGCCTCGTCGGGGGCGTCGGTGTTGATGCCCACGCGGCCCTGACACACCACGGCCTCCTGCTGCGCCCCCCGCTGCCACAGGGTGTCGCTGTCCATCTCAAACTGCCCCGGGTTCGACGCCTGCACGGATGAAACCCGTTTAAGAGTGTGTTTAAAAGCCCGGTGGACACAGAGAGAGATTTAAGAAGCAGTGTTAGTTTGAGTAACTTGTTAAAACGGCAACTTCTTATTTTAGAAGTTGTGTACGTTTGAGTAACTTGAGCGTCTTCTAGGCTCCCACTGCAGAGTTGGAGCTCAGAATTTATATATTTGATCAACTGTTTTCTGTTTATCAAAAAGAGGTTCAAATTTTTGTGTCAATAGCTAATTACTTTCTCTAATCCATAATGCTTTGTTGGTATGCCTGTGTGAACCAAAGTATTTTCAAAGCAGGCTATCTGTATTGATTTAGGGTTGATTTAGCGTCTCCTGACGAGCCAATCAGAAGGCGTCTCCTGACTCATGGCACCCTGGGATGGGCCAATCAGAAGGCGTCTCCTGACTCAGGGCACCCTGGGGTGGGCCAATCAGAAGGTGTCTCCTGACTCAGGGC
>NC_079415.1:5419805-5421113 GCF_026213295.1 Gadus chalcogrammus
GAATGGACAGTGTTTGCTGTGGGACATACAGAGCCTGACAGCTGCCGTCACTCAGGCGATGCCACTGGTCTGATTGGTAGGGGTCCCAGGTGAGCAGATGACCCGCCCCCAGAGACCCGGCCCCGCCCCCATCACTGTCACCGTAGAACGACTCCGGGCCGACGTCCCCAGAACACGCCCTCCGCCTCTTACTGCCCTGCTGCTGGCCTGGGGAGCTGGGGGGGAGAGAGAGAGAGAGAGAGAGAGAGAGAGAGAGAGAGAGAGAGAGAGAGAGAGAGAGAGAGAGAGAGAGAGAGAGGGAGAGAGAGAGAGAGAGAGAGAGAGAGAGAGAGAGAGAGAGAGAGACGGAGAGAGAGAGAGAGAGAGAGAGAGACAGAGAGAGAGAGAGAGAGAGAGAGAGAGAGAGAGCGAGAGAGAGAGAGAGAGAGAGAGAGAGAGAGAGAGAGAGAGACGGAGAGAGAGAGAGAGAGAGAGAGAGAGACAGAGAGAGAGAGAGAGAGAGAGAGAGAGAGAGAGAGAGAGAGAGACGGAGAGAGAGAGAGAGAGAGAGAGAGAGAGAGAGAGAGAGAGAGAGAGAGAGAGAGAGAGAGAGAGAGAGAGACGGAGAGAGAGAGAGAGAGAGGAGAGAGAGAGAGAGAGAGAGAGAGAGAGAGAGAGAGAGAGAGAGACGGAGAGAGAGAGAGAGAGAGAGAGAGAGAGAGAGAGAGAGAGAGAGAGAGAGAGAGAGAGAGAGAGAGAGAGAGAGAGAGAGAGAGAGAGAGAGAGAGAGAGAGAGAGAGAGAGAGACGGAGAGAGAGAGAGAGAGAGAGAGAGAGAGAGAGAGAGAGAGAGAGAGAGAGAGAGAGAGAGAGAGAGAGAGAGAGAGAGAGAGAGAGGAGAGAGAGAGAGAGAGAGAGAGAGAGAGAGAGAGAGAGAGAGAGAGAGAGAGAGAGAGAGAGAGAGAGGAGAGAGAGAGAGAGAGAGAGAGAGAGAGAGAGAGAGAGAGAGAGAGAGAGAGAGAGAGAGAGAGAGAGAGAGAGAGAGAGAGAGAGAGAGAGAGAGAGAGAGAGAGAGAGAGAGAGAGACGGAGAGAGAGAGAGAGAGAGAGAGAGAGAGAGAGAGAGAGAGAGAGAGAGAGAGAGAGAGAGACGGAGAGAGAGAGAGAGAGAGAGAGAGAGACAGAGAGAGAGAGAGAGAGAGAGAGAAGAGAGAAGAGAGGAGAGAGAGAGAGAGAGAGAGAGAGAGAGAGAGAGAGAGAGAAGAGAGAGAGAGAGAGAGAGAGAGAGGAGACAGAGAGAGAGAGAGAGAGAGAGAGAGAGAGGAGAGAGA
>NC_079415.1:5421213-5423713 GCF_026213295.1 Gadus chalcogrammus
GAAATTGGTTCAGGACATGGGTTCAGAACCCGGGTTCAGGACATGGGTTCAGATCCCGGGTACAGGACATGGGTTCAGGACATTGGTTCAGGACATGGGTTCAGAACCCGGGTTCAAGACTTGGGTTCAGATCCCGGGTACAAGACATGGGTTCAGATCCCGGGTACAGGACATGGGTTCAGAACCCGGGTTCTGAACCCCTGTTCCAAACACCTGTTCCGAACCCGGGATCTGAACCCATGTCCTGAACCCGGGATCTGAACCCATGTCCTGAACCCGGGATCTGACCCCATGTCCTGAACCCGGGTTCCTTCTGTAGTGGTTGTGGTGGTGAGTGGGTCTGTTCTGATGCGTTGTGTTGTGGTTCTGGTTGATCTCTCAGACCCGGACTGGGAACAGTTCCTGTTGGACGATGAGCAGAAGTCTCAACACACAGTGCAGTGCAGCCCGGCCCCAGGTACACACACACACACACACACACACACACACACACACACACACACACACACACACACACACACACACACACACACACACATAGACAAACACAAACACACACACACACACACACATAGACACACACACTCACACACACACACACACACACACACATACACACACACACACACACACACACACACACACACACACACACACACACACACACACACACACACACACACACACACACACACAGACACACACACACCTATACAGACATACACTCGCACGCACTCCCATGCACCCGCACACACAGAGACACACACGCACATGCCCGCCTGACGCACATACGCAAGCAGGCATAAACACACACACACACACACACACACACACACACACACACACACACACAGACACACACCATGACCGTGTGCGTCTCCCCTCTGGTCCCCAGGTCCGTTCCGACCGTGCCTCAGCCTCTTTGGCAGCTGGCTGATCCGCAGCGGGGTGTGGCTTATCACCGCACTGTCATTGGTCAGCAACGGGCTGGTCATGCTGTCCGTCTTCCTGTCCCCTTCCTCCTGGGCCACGCCCCCCAAGCTGCTGATTGGCTGGCTGGCCGTGGTGAACTCTCTGATGGGGGTCTGGAGCGGCTGGCTGGCCGTGGTGGACGGCTGGACCTTCAGCAGCTTCTGGAGGTGTGTGTGTGTGTGTGTGTGTGTGTGTGTGTGTGTGTGTGTGTGTGTGTGTGTGTGTGTGTGTGTGTGTGTGTGTGTATGTGTGCGCGTGTGTGTGTGCGCGTGTGTGTGTTTGTCCCCAAAAGTTGGACCACTGATGTCATTGGTCCAATTTACATTCTCCAAATCGGACCAATGACATCACTGGTCCAACTTTTCTGGAAATATTACGTAAGAATGGAGTTGAAAACGCCTGAGCGCGAAGGTTCCCCTTTAACCCCCGTTTAACCCGTGGGGTCTGGGAATCGTTGCCGTAGCGACGTCCCCTGAGCCCAGTACAGCGTTGACGAGGCGGTCCGGGTCTGTGTGCAGGTACGGGGTCCAGTGGGAGAGGAGCTTCCTGTGCCGGTTCAGTGGTTTCCTGTGCGTGTTCGCCTCCCAGACCGGCCTCTTCCTGCTCACGCTGCTGGCCCTGGAGAGGAGCCTGGCCCGGGCCCCGCCCCCTGGGGAGGCTCCGCCCCCCGGGGAGGCCCCGCCCCCCAAGCCTGGTGGCCCCCCGCACAAAAGCATCAGGAGCAGCAGGGAGCTGGACAGTAAGAAGGGACACACACACACCTGCTACACTCTCATTAAATACACACACACACACACACACACACACACACACACACACACACACACACACACACACACACACACACACACACACACACACACCTATAACACTCTCATTAAATACAGACACACACACACACACACACACACACACACACACACACACACACACACACACACACACACACACACACATACTTTATACTTAATACACAGACACACACACTACATACACACACTCACGCACGTACGCACACACACACCCAAACACTAAATACACACACTTACGCCCACACACACTAAATACACACACTCACACACACACAGGCACACTCAATACACACACACACACACTAAATAAACACATACACACACATTCAGTGGCAAATGTAAACAGACATTGCATCTCAACTTGCAAGGCATCGTAATCCAAGCTCTCCACACTTCCTTCTCCTGTCTCCCTTCTCCGTTCTTATCTTCTTCCTTATCACCCCCCCCTCCCCCTATCTGTCTCTCTCTCTCCCCCTTATCTCTCTCTCTCTCTCTCTCTCTCTCTCTCTCTCTCTCTCTCTCTCTCTCTCTCTCTCCCCTTATCTTTCTCTCTCCCCTTATCTCTCTCTCTCTCTCTCTCTCTCTCTCTCTCTCTCTCTCTCTCTCTCTCTCTCTCTCTCTCTCTCTCTCTCTCTCTCTCTCTCTCTCTCTCCCCTTATCTCTCTCTCTCTCTCTCTCTCTCTCCCCCCCTCCCCCCTCCCCCTCCAGTCCCCCCC